>NW_010192923.1:0-3342 GCF_000695765.1 Mesitornis unicolor | reverse complement strand
GGTGGCATCACCCGGGACCCTGTACTGGGGACACCCCGGGCACGCCGCGCTGTCTGGGTGTCCCTGGCAATGGAGCTTAAGTTACACCTACGATTAATTGTATTTAAGTCAGAAGTCTGTAGGCATGGAGTCCAGCTGAGGCTGCCTGCTTCAGCAGCGTGTCAGGCTGCGTTGGGGCGATCCCGAGCACAATACAGGTTGAGTGGGGAACGGGTTGAGAGCAGCCCTGAGGTGAAGGGCTTGGGGGTGTCAGTTGATGAGAAGCTCAACATGAGCCAGTAATGTGAACTTGCAGCCTGGAAATCCAACCGTATCCTGGGCTGCATCAAAAGCAAGGCCATCAAGGTGAGAGAGAGGATTCTGCCCCTCCACTCTCATGAAACCCAACCTGCAGTGCTGCATCCAGCTCAGGAGCCCCAGCATAAGAAGGCCATGGAGCTGTGAAAGTAGTCCACAGGAAACCAAGAAGATGATCAGGGGCTGGAGCGGCTCTGCTACGGAGACAGCTGAGAGAGTTGGGGTTCACAGAATCACAGAATCGCTCGGGTGGAAAAGCCCTCTGAGATCAGCCCTCTGAGATCATCACGTCCAACTGCTCCTGTCTACCCACTAAACCATATCCTTTAGTACCTCATCTACCCACTCCTTAAACACATCCAGGGATGGTGACTCCACCACCTCCCTGGGCAGCCTGTGCCAGCTTCTGACGACCCTCTCAGTAAAGAACTTCCTCCTTCTCTCTGACCTGAACCTCCCTTGGCACAGCTTGGTGCCGTTTCCCCTTGTTCTATCCCCCATGACCTGGGAGAAGAGACCAGCACCCACCTCTCTCCAAGCTCCCTTGAGGCAGTTGTAGGTGGTGCTGAGGTCTCCCCTCAGCCTTCTCTTCTCTTCTCCAGGCTAAACAAGCCCAGTTCCCTCAGCCGCTCCTCGTAAGTCTTGTTCTCCAGAGCCCTCACCATCCTTGTGGCACCATCCTTGTGGCTTGTTGTTCAGCCTGGAGAAGAGAAGGCTCCAGGGAGACCTTAGAGCACCTTCCAGTACCTGAGGTGCCTATAAGAGAAGCTGGGGAGCGACTTTTTACAAGGGCATGGAGTGACAGGACAAGTGGGAATGGTTTTAAACTGATTGATACTAAGAAGAAATTCTTCCCTATGAGACACTGAACCACGTTGCTGAGAGAAGCTGTGGGTGCCCCCTCCCTGGCAGTGGCCAAGGCCAGGTTGGCCGGGGCTTGGAGCAGCCTGGGCTGGTGGAGGTGTCCCTGCCCATGGGGGTTGGACTGGGGGGGCTGTGAGGTCCCTTCAAACCAGAGCCATTCTGTGATTTTATAATAAATGATGTCCTGACATAGCCTGAGTGGAATCAGGTTTGCCCCTGACCAAATTGGAGAGGCTGACCCTGAACCGGCCCCAGAGTAAGCTGGCTTAATCTGGTAAAAATGTAGGAAACCAAGCTGCCCAGAGGAAGCCAATTTTAAAAAAATAGGATTTGTGTTGATCTCTGCAGAGCCATTGCGAGGTGGGTGGGCTTTGGCTGTAGACTGATAATTGCTTTAGGCTGATCTGATGCTGGTGTCCAGCCAAATGGAGGATCTGCCTTGTGTCACTTTACTTTTGCTGGTAGCGATGCTCCGTGACTGTGCAATGGGCCAGAGCAAGGAACTGCTTTGGTTTTTTTTCTGGATTTGGTTTTTAGCCAGATCAGAACACATATCAGCAAAAAAGATGCTGCAGGAACTTGCAGCTGGGGCTGGAGAACAATCTTTCCCCCCTTCGGATGATCGCCCGCTCTTAGATCTGAAACCATTTGTGGGCTCTGCCCCAGTTCTGTGAGTGAGGAGCAGTTTTTTACTCGTTTGAACTTGCTTTGTGGTTATAAAGTTTGGACTGATCCAGCCCTTCCTTTCTGCAGAGATCTCTTTAGTGTGGCCTTTTAAAGCACTGTTTGTTGTTGGGGGAAACGTTTTAATAAATTGAAAATGGAAATTAGAGCCTATTGGCCATCTAGGCATGATCAAAGAACTGTTGTAGCTAATTAGTCGTTACTGCGAACTGCACAGCTGCCCGTGCACGTACCCTCATGAGCTCGAGACGAATTCACATCTGTCTGCCACAGAAAACAGCTCCTACTAAGACATTTGCCAAGTTTGAACAATGAACCAGCGACACAGTGGGAGGAGCTGTACTGCAGGCTGGATGTTCACAGAATCACTGAATGTCAGGAGTTGGAAGGGACCTCGAAAGCTCCCCCAGTCCAACCCCCCTGCCAGAGCAGGAACACCTAGAGCAGGTCACACAGGAACTTTATCATGTTTTATGATAAAGTTTTATTTTAATAATAATCTTTCAGATCTCATTTTGGAAGTCGATGGCAATGCCCCTTTGTTCATGCTCTGCTCAAACTCTGTTGTCTGTGGTCTATTTCTGTCTTCCTAGGTTAGTCCAGTACTTGTTGTGTGGTCAGAAAGGACGTGTCCCTGGTAACTTCTGAGGCACAAGGAGATTTGCACGTACACACAATTAGATAAGTTATGAACTGAAGCTTTTCTGGTGGTTATTTTCAGGGTATGCTTTGGACAATGGTTATTTTGTATCGTGTGTAATGGTCAGGATTGCTTGTGAAAATAAAAACTGAGTGAAAAACGTCTGCATGGGTGTTTCTCCATATCTTTCCCTGAAATTCTGAAATCATGATGACTCTTCAGTGGCAGTTAAACCCAACATTTTTAGTTATTTTAGTTATTACATCTGTAGGCTATTTCACTTCCTTAAAATCCATTCTGATTAGAGATATCCTAAACTTCCTAAGCAATACGTGCTCTAAAGTTTCAATGTTCTTCTATAGCCCTGCATGGAGTCCTGCAGCACTGCTGAGAAAATGATGAACGGGCACAGAGCAGGTGTGAGAGAGCACCCAGTTTTCCTATTTCTTGCTCTGCTTGGTAGCAGTGGCTACAACTGATGTGGAGGGAGCTGGTGCCTCCTAGATCCTGTTCTGTCATCATTCAGCTAAGGACCTTGCCCTGCAGCCAGCGCTTATTTGTGCGAGCGCTGTGTATTTTATTTGCTTGCGTGGTCCCTATAGCCTTTAATAAGGAAATACTATTAATGATGTGATGTTGGCTGCTCCACTCAAGGCTGCAGAGGGAGCAGATGGGTTTTTCCCTGTAGGTGTCACTATGAGGCCGTGTAGAAACAGCTTAAACTCCACAGATGATCCACAGCGCATTGGGTTGTCTGTTTTGGTTACGACACCAAGGTCGTCTTCGGAAACGTTTTACATCCCTTGGGCTGTATTTCTCAGGTGCCCTTTTCACAGAATCCCAGAATCCCAGACCGT
>NW_010192922.1:103677-104601 GCF_000695765.1 Mesitornis unicolor | reverse complement strand
AGGTAAATACTCCCTTCGGTGTGTGGTCGGTGCGGGGCTTGAAGGGTCTGCGAGGTTCCCCCAGTCCCTTCGGGGCGGGCAGCGGGGCCGGGTTTCCCGCAGCCTTCGCCGTGCTGCTCGCCCGCCAAGCGGGTATGCAGGCTGTGTGCGAGGACCCGGGCGCGGCTGTGTTTGCATTTATAGCACAAACACGTCTGTAGTCATGTGCCCATCTGGAAAGACACGTTCCTGTGTGTATAGAAGGGCTCTGTGCTTTAGTTTGCCCCCATCCATAGGTGCTTACCGTCAGGAATTTGAGCCGCTCCCCATCGGTGGGATCAAACTCTGATATGTGTAGGCACAGCGTGCAGGCATCATTCTCTATTTTAGTAGCCCAGAGTATGACATAATGCTGTGGCCTTCCTACATTGCAGTAAAATTGTTTCTTTTATGGAGCAAGCACCCAAACACAGTGGAATTACACCTTTTGGAATCAAATAGGCCTGACAGGAGAGTATCTGTTATGTGGGAATGTGTGCTAGCTGAAGTATCAGGAGAAACGCTAGGATCACTGATATTGGAAGGTAAGAGAAGGGAAGAAACTCTAGGTTTGTGTAAGGAATTGTGATTTGTTACTGATCCGTTTTCTGTTCTGCAAATATGCATTTATGGCCCTGCCCTGCAAAGATTTACAGGCAAATCTAATTTTAGGCACTGCGTAATCCCACTGAGTGACAACAAGAAGTCACAGTAAGAATAAGAAAGCATCTGAATCTTAGTAGGACCAATGCCCATACACTTTAAGCAACAGTAGTTTTCATCTTTCTACTTTCAAAGCTTATTTATCCAAAACTGTGAATTAAATTTGGGATTAAAAAGAGTAAGAAATCTAAAATGTGAAACACGGCACTATATTGTGGAATAAAGGATCTTGTCAGTCTATAG
>NW_010192922.1:65818-103646 GCF_000695765.1 Mesitornis unicolor | reverse complement strand
CATTCCTGCAGAACCTCATCAGGCTGAAGTTATGGTATGTGATAACATTTCAGTTTCATCAGATGTTTCGTGGCTTCTACTGGGCTTCTGCTAAGGTCTTTTGTAATAAAGTCAGTTCAGTTTTGAAAACAGCAAGTGTTTGTGCTGAGTAGTCACACGACTCTGCAGCGGTACGTGTGGTTACAACCAGCCTGCAGGGTTAGCTGTTGTGGTGGGGCTGCCAGCACCTGAGGGTTTGGGTTGTTGTGGTAGTTCGCTGAACTTCAGCATTATTTGGATCATTGCTTCCTTTCCTTCTCCTGCCCCTCTTCCCGTGATAATTAATGTGCCAAACCACTGTGGTCCTGGCTGTTTGGAAGACAAGAGGAGGGCTTAGTTTGAGGTTCAAAATGAGTTTGTTATTAAACACTGTATTTCCATCAACGTCAGCATTCAACCACTAATAGTTATGGGAAATCCAGGTCTCACTGTAGAAAGGGCTCCCAGCTGAGCCCTTTGGGTACCATCGTTAGAGAGGAGTTGGCTGCAGTCGCACATCAGGGCTACTCAAAGCTGTGTGCTGGACAGTTTTGGATGTCAGGTATGTTTTCTTATGGCCATGGCATGATCTCAGGGAAGAAATGTCTCCCCTGTTCCTGTGGGAGGTGGTGTGTTTCTTACCTTCCTTCTGCCCTCTGGGTCTATGGCAGCTGTTATTCCCAGCTGTGCGGTTATACTGGGCTGTGCTACTGGGCTATGCTGGAGCCTGATAACTGCTTCCTGCGTGATGTGCCTTGAAGAAACTGCCCTGCAGAGCTAAGTAAGAATTAGTTGTGCAGTCTGACATACACGGTAGAGGATTCAGTTATTATATTGCTATTTATACCAGCTAGTGCTTCATCTAGCAAGGTCCCAAAGCACCTTGCCATCTCTGAGTCCTATTTATAAGGAGATAAATGTCTTCATCTGGCAACCCCCCCTTCTGTATGTCCTTCATTGCCTAAATGCAGACACCTTAGGGTGCAGCAGGACATTGCTGCACACAACAGCTGAAAACTCAGCAGCCTGATTTCCAGCAGTCTCTGTGAGTCCTGGAGAAGCAACATCCTCAAGAACAAAATGTGTTCAGAACTCATCAGGACATTGCTGCACACAACAGCTGAAAACTGATTTCCAGCAGTCTCTGTGAGTAAGTCCTGGAGAAGCAACGTCCTCAAGAACAAAATGTGCACTTTATTTCTGTTCAGAACTCACAGGGACAAGCTGAAAATGTCTTCATTTCTTATCTCCTTTAAAAAAAGAAAAGTGAAGATTTTAAGGACTGTCTTTTCCCTTCAGCAGAGTTCTAGAAAGTGTGGAGCAGGAAGATGCTTGTAAAATTTCAGCTTGCATTAACCAGAAATGTTTATTTTAAAAAAAAGTATTATCTTGTTTGGCATATACAAAGTTCCCCTGCATCCTAGCAGGAGACAGGCTGGTACATCGTGACAGATACAATTAGAAATATTAGACGATATATTAGCGGCACTGCTTCATTCTGTTTGTCCTCATGGAATTTGTGCCTGGAGTGTGGGTTTGAGGTGTTTGCATCCAGATGATCTACAGAGGCGGTGCGAGGACTCAGGAGAGCCTCTGTTCTCCTACGCCTCACATCCTTCCCTGCGAGGCCAGCCAGCCAACAAACAGCGTGTGCAGGAAGGTACTCTGGAATTTAGTCTGATGTAAGCTTTGAAGGTGCCCGTATGCTGATGGGTTTGGCTGGCCTACAGCCTGGGCTGTGTGTCACCATCAGCGAGCTCCCCTCTGGTCCCTCTGCTTTCCTTTCTGTTCCTTTCCTTGCCAAGTGTCCTTCATCCTTTCCAGAGTCCCAGTCCAGCGACTGAGATTTCAAATGGTTACTCATCCACAGGAAGTGATACAGCCCCTCATTACTCAGTGGTGCTCCCCAGGCGGGAGAGATGTGTGTTAGATGGCTGCAAGGCAAAGGCATCAGTCATAAAGATCTCCGGGGAGCTGTACAGCAGTCAGTGTCCAGAAAGAGAAGCTTTATGTGGTCCATCTTTCTCCACTGCTGGGTCCTCCTCACCTTCTAGACCGACTTTGTTCTGGTGCAGCAGGCTGTTGTGTGCTTTTCAGCTTAGAGTTTCTTGTGTTTTGATTACTGTTTCCGAATTGCAGTTACAATTAAAGATAATGTATACTATAAGTGCTCTTTATTATTAATTACTGTGTGCTTAGCACTGGATGAGCTGTTCTGTAGCTGTGCTGTGTGAGCTACCCATGCAGGGAGGATGCCTGGGGAGCTTCCTTGTTAAAGGCACTTGGTCAAATCAGCAGCTGGGAAAAATCTATGCTTCTCAGAGTGAGACTCATGTATCCTCGTCAAGGGTCTGCTTCCCCTCACAGAATATGCCACTCTTCTTCCTCTCTGGTTTCACTTTTTTCTTAATTTCATCTTTTCTTGGGTTTTTTTGTTTGTTTGTTTTGTTTTCTGTAGTGTGGAAGAAATCACTGCTGTCTTTTAGCTTGGCTGCGATTAGGCACCAAGTTAATTGCAGCTGTTCCTGCCCTTTGCCTCTCCCTGGGTCTGACGGACAGGATGTGGGAGCTCTTCTTCACTGATAAATGCTGGCAGTTGATTTCATCCTTAAGGGCAATATATATAGCAATATATAGAGCAAACAGATGGGTTTGAAACATGGAAATGATGGTTATGTTTGCATTCACAGTTATCCTCTCTAGTGCCTGCCCCTGTAATCAAACGTTCCTGACCAGAAAGCCTTTCTTCAATTTCATGAGCTTTTCCTGAATATTGTCAGTGGTTTTCTGTGGGAATATCAGTCAGAAGGTATTTTTGTGATAGACTTTAAAACTAGGATAATCTGAAAATTTTAAGCAATTAATAAATTGTGTGTTGGGGAAAGAGGTGTTTGAAAAGGAGCTTTAAAAGTGCAGCTCAAGATAAGCAGAGCTGGTTCCTACAGCCAGAGTGCTGAGAAGGGGGAAGCCCTGCTCTCTGTTTGCATACAGGTAACTTGTAAAACTCCTCTTGTGCTCTTGACGTAAAATTCTCAGAAGCACCCAGATCTGTGCCAGGAATTTGAGACTAAGAGTCATTAGGAATCAGTGAGACTTGGGGGACTTTTAACGTTATTATTTGCCTTTTGCTATCTTTTGCTGGCTGGGTGCTTCTCTCATTTATGCATTTCTTCCTGAACGTATTGCTTGTGAATATCATTCATTGTTCCTTTCTAATTCTTTCTCCAAATACAAGAGAAATTAGGAAGTCCTTATTTAACTGTTGTGTATCATTGTTTTCTACATCTCTATTACCTGTGTACTGAAGAGGAGGTCCTGTGAGCACCAGAACCAGCAAGACTGCTGATCAAGTTGTGTGATGCCTCCTATTCCTCCTTCCTGCTTCCCCTCTCTGCTTCCCAGTTTTTTCAGATCCATCTCATGCTAACTGCTTATGCTGTGGCTAATTTGGAGAGACCTATGGGCTGGCACTGGCCTCCTAGAAAGGATAAGGAACTGACTTTTGCCTGCTTCTTCCTTAGCAGGTGAGTTTGGGCCTATTTCCTGTCCAGTGTTGAATAACTGTTCAAAAACAGCATCATTAAGGACACTACTGCTTTGTCACATCTTGTTGAAATTTCCTGTACAGCTCAAAAGAAAGAGAAAGAGGTGAATAACTGGTGGATAGGCAGGATAGGTGGTACAGGCTCTCTTTCCTTAGGAAACCAAACTGAAAGGTGCTTCTTTTAGATATACTTTTTGAATGGATTGGTGAGCTAAATAGATCTCTTCAGTCACTGGTTCCTAAAGACATGTTGGCACTAGCTTTCTCTCCTGCCTGACCTAGAATGAATGATCTTGAACAGAATGTGTAAGCTGGGGGTACACAACAAGTTGTGGTGGTGTGTGTCATCTGCAAGATTTCTTTCTACCCTTGCATTTTCCGTGCTTTTTAATTTTTGCTATGTGATGCCTGGGTATTTTCTGTGGCCTGTGAGGATCCAGAAAAGCCCATCAGAAAGTTAAATGATCTCTTCCAGTGTATGTTCCTTGGCATTTGTCGTCCACGATTTTTCTCTGCTGTCAGACTGTGCTGTCACCTAGGTGAAGTCCTTGTGACTTCTCTAAGGGAAGTAATTTTGACTAAATGAACTTCTGTGTCTCACATGGCAAGACCAGCAATCCTTGCCGTTTACCTCAGCCGTGTGAGTAATGTGGCCACTATTATCTCATGATAGTAAAGACTTTACTCATGCTGTTAGTGGACATTAATTATCTGACTGCTGCATGTTCATGGATGAAAGCTGTACCTGCACTAGACAGACATACAGAAAAGCATGCTTTTCAGCTGCTGTACCCCTGTGTTCAGCAGTTTTTGCTAAGTACAGTGCACCATGTTCCCTCACTTTTTTGCAGTAAGACTAGTTCCTAGGGGCCTGGATGAGCTGTTAGGTTTCTCCTTCCCATAACAACTCCCTGCTTACAGTTGCCTGTAGCTTTGGCAGTCTTTAATAGTTTGAGCTGATGCTTCTCTGTTCTGTTTCTATTCAGTGCCTTAGGCTGAATATCTTTTGAAAATCTCAGATGTTTCCAAGAAACAATACATAAGGCAATACATTTTCTAGTAATTTAATCCTATTCTGTTGTTTACCTTTTTTGCCCCTTCCTGTGAAGGAAGTGATTTCCACTGCTTTCCCTCCTGTAGGAGATTCTGATGGAGCTGTTTGCTGCCATATCAAGGTTTGCTTTCATTTGGAGCCAAATCTGTGCACAAGTCTGAATTAAATTTTTGTTGAGTGCCACTGTCAGAAAATGCCAAATTGTGTTTATGGAGGATGTGTGATTGCAGAGTCCCAGCACTAGTGGGAATTACTGGCACAACTCCTTTGATCTAAGGAGGATTTTGGTGGTGTAGGAAGAGATGAGCCTGCCGCCATTGATGTCACCTTTCACATCGTTAGTGAGCAGGGCAAGCAGACTAGTGGTCAAGGTGTGGGTGCTGCAATTTGTGAGCCATGTGCTGCAGGGGCCTGCATCATCTTCTCATGACCTTGTGATTCAGCATCTTGCTGGATATGAGGTCAGTTTGTAGTTCAGCATCACCACACTTGGCTGTGTGACACTGGTAGCTCCAGTCTCGCAGGATCCAGAGAAGCCACATGAAGCCTCCAGCATTTAAAAATGAACCTGTTGAATGTAAGTGTCAATTTTTTTACCCTTGCTTTCCACCTTTCCTAATGAGGTAAAATAGAGCAACATTGCATCTGCCACCACTGAAATGCTTCAGTGGCATGTCACAAGCCCATCTGAAGTGAGTGCTACTCCAGTTCCTTGAGTGAGAGCAAGGCTGTATTCTCTGCAGTATTCACCCTGCGAAATGGCATCTTTGGGCCTTTCAAAGCCCCACGTAGCTTTCACTGTTGGCGTATGATTACGTTAGTGCGGGTTTTGTTCAAGTAAATGCCTGTTGCAGTTTTGCAATTTCAGAATACCATTCTTGCTTTAAAGACATGCCGTAGGAGGACGTAGAATAAGTGGACAGGTTGCACCACATCGTGTCCCTTAGCCTGTTCAGGATGCTCCCAGGCTGTAAGGTACTGGGGAGCAGAACTCTGTTCTGGGGTTGCTGGCAGGAATGAGCTTCAAGAGTGAACTCCATGCTTCATTAGGCTGAGAATGCAGATGTGCCCAGGATGACATTACTTCCCACTGCCCCATCAACTGGCACAGTTGCACAGCTTTGCAAAGAGTCTCTTCCCATACTGTTCTGATTTGAAACCACTCTAGATCCGTTTTGTTCAGCCCTCTGATTGCAGTTCTGGCTCTATCTTCAGTGTCTTACCCTACGTTTACTTGCTGAAGCTGATCCTGGTCCTGGTTCACTGTGAGGTGAGGGAAGTTGGTCCTTGCAAAGAGGTAAGGGGAGAAAGATCGCAGTTTAAAGACTCAAAGTTTCCAGTGTATGGTTATTTATTGCTTTTGAAAAGTCTTTACGTGCAGTGCATTTGCAGCGATCATGATTGGAACTGCTCATCTGTTAAGAGGGAGGGTGAGTTGCTGCTTTTGAACACAGAACGTCACAGAATCACAGAATGTTAGGGATTGGAAGGGACCTCAAAAGATCATCCAGTCCAACACCCCTGCCAGAGCAGGAACACCCAGATGAGGTTACACAGGAAGGCGTCCAGGCAGGTTTTGAATGTCTCCAGAGAAGGAGACCCCACAACCTCTCTGGGCAGCCTGTTCCAGTGCTCTGTCACCCTCACTGAGAAGAAGTTTCTTCTCAAATTTAAGTGGAACCTCCTGTGTTCCAGCTTGTGCCCATTACCCCTTGTCCTATCATTGTTTGTCACCGAGAAGAGCCTGGCTCCATCCTCGTGACACTCACCCTTTATATATTCATAAACATGAATGAGGTCTCCCCTCAGTCTCCTCTTCTGCAAACTAAAGAGACCCAGCTCCCTCAGCCGCTCCTCATAAGGGAGATGCTCCACTCCCTTGATCATCTTTGTAGCCTCTCTCCAGCAGTTCCCTGTCTTTCTTGAACTGAGGGGCCCAGAACTGGATGCAATATTCCAGATGCGGTCTCACCAGGGCAGAGTAAAGGGGGAGGAGAACCTCTCTCGACCTAAACACAACTATGCCATGGCTGGCCACAACTGAAGCAGGGACAGGAGGAAGCCAGCGGGTGATCACGGGGAGTGGGGTGGGTTTGTGCTACAGGATTCTGTGCCCCCTTCTTGGGGTGCTACTAGCCTCTTCCCTCCCTCTGGCTTGCTATAGGAAAGGGTGCCTATTTAAACGACTTTGCTAATGTAAGTTAGGCAAATAAACTGTTCTGGATTTTAAAAAAAGAACCTTAAATAGAAGTATTATCTGTGTTTGATGCTGTTTAATAGATGTTTTTTCCTGCTAAGTGTAAATCTTCATGGGTCCTGGTAGCACTTCAGCAGCATTCACAAGCTAATGAGCTGCTAATTGCCAGCCCTGCCCAGGCTAATTAGCTCTGTTAAGAGTGTATTAATCTAGGCAGAGCCGTGAGCTAATGCAGCTTTGCTGCTTCTAGGACTTGGACTTTGAGGTGGTCAAAACTGGGATGTAGATCTCTGACTTTGGGCTGTTCTGCATGTACAGGCTCTGGGTACTGTGATTTCTCCCAGCAGCCCTGAGAGCTCTTCTCCTACTAGAACCAATGCCCAGTCTCCTGGTCCCAAGAACTTGCATGCATTGACTGATTTTCCCAATTAAAACATTCCTACTGTCCACTTCCATTGAGCACGGCAGCACTGTGGATGGAGCTTCAAGAGGGAGAGGTTAGAAGGCAGCAGGCTTGGTGTGACAGAAATGAGACACCCCCTTATTGCACTACAGGGAATAGTAGTTCTTCCTTCTCTCTGGCACGTGCTCAGGTGGGTCAATACAGCTTTTTGGCAGTTCTAGCCTTAAAGCCCTTCACTATTCTTACATTTTGCCCAATGAGTCAGCTGCGTGGAAATAAAGATACGCAGATTTGTGATGGTGCAGGATAATGTATATTTTGTTTTGCTGGTAGGATGCTTTGTCTTTCTGGGACTTAGGTTGCCCCATGGTTTCAGTTAGGTTTCCAGTTTTGCTCTAGAGAGAAATTATTCGTGCAGCACTCTGTCGCAGCCTAATAGCTTTGATTCATTAGGGAAATGCCACAATTCTGTCGCAGACAAGCAGGCAAAATAGCTGCTGTAAACCTCACATTGGTCTCCTAAAATTGGGAGTGCAAGCAATCTGGGAGAAAAAGGCAAACTATTTGAGGCTGGTTGGCCTATTCTACTAAGCCTTCGTTTCTCAACTTTTTCTTACAGCCCCATGGGAACCTGTACTAAGCATTCCCTAGGTGGCTGCATTTGTGATGTTAGTCAGTACTGCCTCTCAGTGCCGCTTTCTAAAGCTTGGTTAATCAATGGCACCACTCTGGGTCCCCTTTATCTGGTGCCCCATCCTGCTCTCTGCAGGTTTCAGTTCAAGAAGTGATAATACACAGAGTTCACACACAGTGAAGAACAGAAACCCTAAAGGGATTCTTCATACACAGTAATGTTGGTGCCAAATGAAGGAGAAAGTAAAATCAAGGAGACTGTGACTGTGACAAGAGTGATGCGATTCAACATATTTATCTGTGAAAAGGCCCTTACTGACATGATATTTTGCTTTGCTTTACAGGTACTGTCCATCACTATGAGCTAATTTCATAGCGAGACTGTAGACCACTTGATCAGTGGAAGATAAATCTCCCATCTGAAGACGGGTTGATTTGGTTCCTTTCTACCACTAAGATGTGCAGTTGGTGAATGTATTTGCCCCACCACCTCTAAGTTAACGGTGTGCCAAGGACAGACGTGAAGCAACTCTTTCTCTGGATATTGATGTGGTATCTTCTTAACGTGTCACGACGCCTCAGGCCTGCTGACAGCAGAGGATATGGAGGCTCTTGAAGTTGATGACGTTAGCCCTGCCTTGGAAGTGACTGAAGACTTTTTCAATAGTTTTGATACTAAGCTTGAAAAGATTGTGCAGCCCTCTGAGGTGTACGGTGTACAGGAGGTCCCTGAACTGGTTGGGCATGAGGTATTTGATCAGATAAGAGACAGCAGGAACCTGAGGAACGTCGCCTCCTTAGCCAAAGGTAGCCTTATCTGGGATCACTGCAAAAATGGCCTCTTGGAAACCAAAGCTCAGACAGCATTCCCTGCCAAAGACCCACGTGTGGTGCAGAGGAGAACAGCTACTGACAACCTTGTTTGGGCAGGAGAAGGGGAGACCACAGCTTTTAACATCTTCAGTATCTGCCAGCGGAGGAGAGACAGGCCTCGCTCAGTGAACGACATCCTGGTGCAGAATGAGGAAGCCTCCACGTTCAAGCCAGGACACAACAGGTCCCGCTCTGATATCAGCCATGTAAACTGGGCAGTGGTCGTCACGGGCACCTCCTTGCAGCAGCCAGCTGCTCCTGGTCGGGACAATAACTGCGCTCTGCTCTCTTACCTGGCGTTAACCGAGGGAGAGGACATCCAGGGAAACACAGGTTTGTGCTGATGCTTTATTGTTGCTGTTGGTTTGAGGATGTTCCTATTTGGTTCTAGTATCTTGAAAGAGGAGCTGCATGTTTAAAAAAAAAACCTGAACAACCCTCCCCAACCCAACTGTGAGATGCCTCTTAAGATGACAGAAATCAGCATGGCTCTGTTGTCTTTGGTATAGCTCTGTCTGTTTGCCTGCCTATCGATCAGTTTTTAAACCAATCTTGACTTTTGTTTCTGCCATGGTTTGAAAAACTAAGCTTGTTTTACTTTTTGCTTCTATTTTGTTCACTTTGACTCAGGAAAAAATATTTTTTTTTGTTACATATTTCTGATAATTTCCTTACCTGCTTTTCCCAGTGTTTTGAATGCTAAAACTACTGGGAGAATGGCAAATCCAAACAAAGGCAGTTTTCATGAAAGTTAAAGAGCAAGCATTAAAAAGAGTGTGTACAAAGCTTTACTGTGAGGCCTGAGAGCTCTGCTCTGTTTCTTTAAGAAATGTTGGCTATTCAGTCCATAAACAATTAACAAAACCTCAAGCATGCTGTTTGTGCTTGTCAATATTAAGGCATCTCTGCCAGCTTTGTGTGGGGTGCAGGAAGTCTTGTTATCAGGTTGAGGCAGGCATCTCCAGTGAGCCATACGTACATAGCGATGTTTCAGCAAGTGATACTTCTTTTCTCAAGCGCTGCACTGGGCTTCAGAAACACTGAACCAGTGTCTGCATCTCCACAATTTATTTTGTAGGTACCAGAAGGGGACTGGGCACTTATGGAAAAGAAAAGCAGTAAGTGCCACAAAGGTTTTATAATCTAAATAAAGGCAGGACTTAAAGGAATTTAAAAATTGGAGGGTTGTAAGAGTGGCTGAAGAATCTCTCCCAGTCCTCACCTGTCGCCCAGCATCAGTCAGTACCTCTAAGGTGCTCAGCCCACGCTTCTTCTATTGCTTTTTGCAAAGGTGCAAGGCATTTGTCAGTGCTTGCTGTGTGCTGTCCAAGAGGCTTTCTGCATGGGATGTTTGAAGGCAGGGGTACCTTCTTTGAGGAGGGAGAACTTCTGTGCTCTGAAAATGCAGTCTTTGAACCTGTTTCTTTAACCTGTTCTGTTCAGCTGCTGTGCAGGTTTTAGAAGGCAGCCATGGTATTTCTTCCCTCTGTCTTTACGAGAGAGCCTGCTGTAGAGTTGGCTGCTGCTACTATGAGCGTGAGCTGAAAAGAGAAAAGCAAAAGCAAAAAAGTAGGTGTTGCAGATAAGTGTATCTGGGTCTGATAATTATTCTTCACAAAAGACTGCAAAATGTATTCTAAGGTTGACTAAAAGCTGCTGCAGTGGTTAAAGGGGTCACAGTGACTGCAGCCTGTGGACACACTCCGATTAAACGATTACAGATGAGATATTTGAGAGCAGCTTCAGCCACTCCTGTCAGTCCTCACTGCGGTGCAGGACTTCCCTCTGGAGCCTGCAGAGGTCTCCCAGTACTCTGAGGCTGGCCGAGTTGCTGCATAGATTAACTCTTCACAATTCTTTTTCCTTATCTTCATGGTGTATTTATTACTATGAGCTTATCTGTTCCTGCTGCTTGCTTTTTTATCATCCAAATAAAATGAAACTGGATCCTTTCCATGTGCTGTGAAAGAAAAGGATCTGAAAAGAAACTGTGCCTTTTGGGGCAGTATCTCCTTAGGCCTGCTGGCAAAACAGCCAGTGTACAAGAAGTGGGCACTGTTTGTGCTAGGGAGCAGTGTGAAGTGGTAAGTGGAGCTAGAAAAGACGGAAGTTGTAAGCAAATTCAGGGCAAGCTTTTGTATTTCTGGGCATGTGCCCTGGCAAACAAAGGGAGAATGGGGCTTCTGTAGTATCCAGCAAAAGCTTGCTTAGATCGTTAAAGCACAATGTGAGCAGTTATTTTTGATAGTCATCTGGATGTTTTCATTCAAACACCGCCACTCCCAAAAGTGTGGGTGCTATAGTGCTTTTCCCAGGTAGCTGGTTTTGTTTGCCTGCCCTGCCTATGAGCTCGGGGAACTCCAGAGCTGTCGTTTTGCTGAGCACCTGGAGACTGACAAACTGTCCTTGCTGCAGAAGGCTGGTGCCTTGTGCCCCTCTCCAACAAGCAGCTTTGGCGGTCCTCAGCCAGCCCCATTGATTTTGGCAGTATATTCTGTCAGAAAGCTGAGTCCAACAGGGTATTTGCAGCACTGTGGGATGGCAAAATAGACATACCAGAGAAAGGTGACTTAAAACTGGTCAACAGGCCTGAATTCTACTGTGTCTGATCAAGGCTAGGATTTCACATCCTTCTTTCAACTGATTGATTTGAAAAAATACCCTCCCCCCCCGCCTTAATATCTTTTTATCTGTCTGGGAGCATGGCCATCATTTGGGAGACTTTTAAGGTATGATCTTGTACTCAGAGTTTGTGCAGGGGTTATTTCAAGAGAAGTTTGAGCCCCTCTTCATATAGCTCTTGTACATATTAGAGACTTTTGTAGTGTGTTTTTGGAGAGGTGAGATCTCTAAATCTGTATTCATAAGCAACGCACCACTGATTCACATGTTGGGTACTGGGGGTGATCCTTGAGTTCTCAGGAGTGATTTTACAGTGCTGCTTTCTTTTAGTCTGGTGACCACACAGACTTTATGTTGGGGTGTTTTCTTTGCTTGTCAGATATCCTCCCGTTTGGCAGCGGTAGTGGTGGCTGGTACTAGCTCTGTGCCTGTGACGTGTGCTCGTGCAGCAGTTAGTGGTGCGTATCGGCGTGCAGAGCAGGTTGGTGGTGGTGGGTCACAGAGCAGCAGACGGCAGTGCCATCCGCTGTTGTTCTGCTCCGGGAGAAGCTGCAAAGAGAGCTAGCTGGAAAGGGGAGGTGTGGCAGGTTAGGGAGCTGCTGCAGAGGTGGAGGTGGCCAGAGGTCCCCAGAGGTGTGAAACATTGGAGGTGTGACACACAGCCTTCATGCTTCCCCACCAGTGATGTCTAAGTAAAGCCTGGCTTGTGACCCATCTACCAGGGAGGTTTCTGAAGCCTGGTTGCCATTTGTGATTTTGCAGAAACACTCCTGCAGCAGTCTTTTGTCTGTGATATGTAGAAGCTACATAGCCAGGGCAGACCAAGAGGCTGTTAATTGCCACTGGGATGGCAGAACATCATAGATCCATGGTGTTGTGCAGAAGATAATGGTGCTGTCATCCAAGAAGCAGATGTGCAGAAGCAGTACTTCTGCACCTCCCTCTCTGGAGAGCAAGAAGCCTCAAACCACTTGGAAATAATCCCAGAGGTATAAAGCCAGTTGGAGAACCGATGCCCCCTCTGTGGCCAGTTTATTTTCAGCACTAAAAGGTAGTCAGGAAGAAGGTAGCTGTTCTGCAGAGGTTTGGGGCCTTTCAAGATTTAAGGAGGTAAAAACGTTGTTTAAGACCCAATGTGAGTTGGATGCCCTCTGCCGTAAGTGCCAGGACTGTCTGTGCATCTAGCAAGAGGTAGCCCCTTCTGCCAGGAGATTAGTTTAAATACACCACACACTAAGGAAAGTGAGGGTTAGTAGGGACAAAAGAGAGGTGGGGCATTTTGCCCAAGAGCAAATGGATAATTTGGATCACTTGAGTTCAGCTCATCTGCTGGATGATGTTTCCCTCTAACCACCCTGGCTAATTCAGGGAGTGCAGCACTTGTTCCCTGCAGGCTTGCTCCTGATGACACCTTGGGCTTGGGCACCCTCTGAGCTGGAAGGGCCATGGGGGGCTGGCAGAGAGCAGCAGCAGCAGACGGCAGCTGTCTTGGGTGGAGGGAAACGTGACCTACCTTGCCTGCGAGGGTGATGGAGAGGTGAGTGTGGTGGGAGGTGACAGGAAGGACTCACATACAGGGGATAAATTCACAGTGCAGGAGGATTACAGTTAGCAGCACTGATGAGCTGATTGTGAAGCTGTTCTGGTTAGGAGAGTTATTCTTTATGGAGATTTTTGCTCTGGAGTTATGACACTCCATAAAGCTAATGAACAGAGTTTTCATCTTCTGAGGCAGTGCTGATTGCTTCCAGTGATGATGTGATGACTTTCATAACTGAATTTTCAGGTTAGTTGCTGTTATTTCCTTAGTGGTGTCAGCTAACTCTCCTAATGTGAACTGACCCTGTTTTTGTAGCTTTGACAGTCACTTTATATCCTTTCTTCCTTATTTTTAAAGCTGAATTGAGTAAATTTATAAAAAAAATCAGCAACTCCATCTTGGTTTGATATTCTCACTTCTTTTTCAAGTGTCACTGTTTTATGTGTCTCCTAGCTGGTGGTAGGTAGCCATAATCCTTCTGTCTCTTCCAGGGTTGAGCCCTGTTCTGGGTTGGTCTTGCACTTTGACTGAATCCAGCCTCCTTTTCCACTGCCCCCATGGCACAGGCACTGTGTCAGTATGCACAAGGTGCTGGTGGTCTGCTCAGCAAGCACCATACAAGTTTTCAACTTTCTGCAGAGGAGCAAAAAGGATTGGATGGAGTGGCAGGGCAGGTGGGATCCTGTGGACTTCAGCTTTTTCTTGTACAATGCCACACCTGAAAGGAAACACATAAAGAATAACTTGTTCAGGTTCTTTATCTGTTTAGGGAGTTCATTCAGTGAGTTGTTGTTTTGGTGGACAGCTAAGCCAACTTAAATAGCAATGCGTAAATCTAAAACAAAGAGTTTGCAAGTTCAACATTTTCAAAGCAAGTTTTGCTTTTCCAAAGCCTAAGGAAGATGAATAAGACTGAATGCCCTTCTGGTGGAGAGAAATGCTCTTTCTTTATATAAATTACTGTAAACTGCTACCTAGTTACAAATCCCATTACTGTAGCGGTCCTTTGAAAAGACACAGCATTGGGAGAAGCAGCCAGATTTGGCTCCAGGACAGCCACCTGCTGCAAATTTGTGGCTAACTATCAGTGCCATTATTTCAGGACCAAGTGGAATCAGATATTCTTGCCTGAAAGAGATACACCTGTATAGCCAGATAGGAAAATAGATGGGAAGAAAAGACTGTTCTTTTTTAAGTAGGAGGGAAGTGGACATTGTGGATCTCAGTCACGCTGGCTGAGGCAGTTTTTCCCTAATTTAGCAAAACCCACCAAACCCAACCCAGTTTGAGAGCATTTTAGGTCTCAAAGGTGCCTGTTCAGTTCTATGGAAACCAGCAAGGAGGACTTTTGACAAAAACTCTCTAACTTTTGCTTATCTCTTACTAAGCATTTGAGAACCCAGAGAGGAGTGCCACCTCAAGAGGCAAACCCTCAGAAACTAAGCATCTCTGCCTCTGCTCTTTTCCAAGTTTCTTGGTACTACTGTAATCCGAAATGCTTCAGTGGAGAAAAACAGGACAAGTTTTCCAGCTGCACCAGCAGGGATACAAGCACAGTCAGTTGTTCAGGAGCGCGTTATCTTCTGGACATGCTGAAACAACATTTGGGCTCCCTCTCCTGTGGTGCTGGTAGCACCAACTGCCCCGAAGTGTGGAGAGGGGTAGGTGTGTTCTTGGTGCAGGGTTCCCAGCTGGGTTGAGTGGGCAGTTCCCAAAGGAAAGGAGAGACACTGAAAAAGATATTGCCCTGTCCCAAGCTGCTCTGTTTCTCTCTGCCTCCTTCCCCCTCTTCCCTTGAAATTATAACTCCAAATGGCTCAGGTGCAGGCCATTTACTGTGATTATTTCCCTTTTTTCACTCTTCCTCAATTTATTCTCCGTGTCTCTGTAGGGAGGAAAAAAGATGCAGTTTCTGTTTGGAAGGTGGATGGAGAGATTTGCTCTCTGAGTGGAAAAGTATTATCTGGCACACCGCACGTCGAGGAGATAAAGGAGCAGAGGGCTGCAAGATGTGTACGTGTAGCATATGGATTCAACCTGTCCCTGCCAGCATCTATTGCCCTGACCTAAACAATACAAAGCATTTGAATTTTAATTGAGTTGGCTGCTGGTTCTGTCCCAGTTAGAGTGAGAGTCAGTGGACCCGGTTCATGGGAGCTTGAAGGGAAGGAGTGGGGTGAAGGAGGGAGAGCGGGGTGCCTCTGTGAAAGGCAGCAAGAGATAGCCTTTCTCTGACTCAACAAAAGGCAAGCAAACCTGCATGCAGATGAAGGAGAGGTGGCTGGGGGAAGGTTACGAGTTGTCTTATGGAGAAGCTTGAACTGTCATCTGTACTTGATGGAAGCGAGAGAGATTGCAGTTGGAGCTGCAGAAGCGCTGCCTCCCTGATTGGATTAATAGAAAGGGAAGATGACTCTAGAATGGCTGCCCATTATCTGCACTACAAAGGGATTAGTGTGGGTTTCAGAGAAATTAATGGCTTTTGAGTTAGCGCAGAAATACTAATGAATGTCAGGGGCAGAGATGTACAGTGAACAAAATTGGCTCTCTGTTAGCGTGTGTGCGCGCGCGTGTGTGTATCTGTCCATTTGGGCTGTGAAAGTGCTTTTTCTCTACCATTTTGAGTTTTAGATTAGGCTTTCAGTTTTCATATTTAGCTGAAATACTCTCAAGTAGCTTATTTGTTGGCAAGGTATAGTTATATTGATTTATTTTCCACCTTTTCAGACCTATTGCCAAAGCAGCAATTTTTAAATTGTTGTTATGATTTTAGTCATATATGCAGGAAATCTTTGTGGGTAAAGAATGCTCTGAATGTGGTGTTGAGGGCCGACTCCATTCTGAGTAAGTGAGCGATGTGAGGAAGCTGAGGCTGAGCTGGCAAGGTGAAACCAAAGTGTGTCCTTTTTGTTAGTGTGGATGGGAGGTAGCATCCTTCCCCCAATTTTTAACCCCTGTGGGGTTTGCATGCTCACATTAAGTACCTCAAACAGTTAATTCTCATTTATGTTCACTAAGTTTAACTGAAACCTGTCTACTTAATCCTTATAAATCTTGAAACTTGGTCTTCACTGAAGGGTTAGCCAAAGCTTTTACACTATTGCTGTCCTGAATCCTCCATCTGCCCATACTTGAAGCTCATGACCAACTGCAGCAATGCTTTCAGCAAAGGATGGGAGCATCTCCTTAGACTATAGGTTACAGGCCAAGTTCTGTTTTCTCACCAGCTGGTATCAGAAGCTCTTTGGACAGCAACTAAGTCCCTCAGATACTCGCAGTCCCTGACTCTCACTGTGAGAGGACAGACAGACTCACCCATTAGCCAGCAGTGGCGAAAGCAGCTTGGCTAGCAGTCCGGACTGTATTACCTGGGAAGTCCAGTCCACATGGGGAAGCAGTAACTTCTATACACACTTGTCTTTGGCTCTTTGTTTCCATGTCTTTGTCATGCCCAGATGCTTCTGTTCTCTTAGCTCTGTGTTGAAGACATCCTAGGTGTACTCAGAGGTGATCATGTCTAAAACTGGTTAGTGTGAATGGTAACTGGTTAAGCTGAGATGCTGAAAATATTTTGTGCCTCCAGCTGTCTACCCTACCCCTTTTTTGGAGGTTGTGAGCCTGAGCTCACAGCCTGAGCCTGTGGTTTGTCACACTGCATGTTAAAGTCAATTGATGCTGATTTTGTTTTGACCTAATTGTGCCAGGCAGTGGGTGAGGAGCTGTTCCCAGGTGGCTACCTTGCTCCTGCACTGGGAATAGCAGTCACCAAGGGAGATGGACAACTAGAGGCAGAAACCTCTTACTTGTGTCTGTTAATTCTACCACTGTTTGTAAGTCAGGATCTGTCACAAGCATCCTTACTGGAAA
The DNA here is from genome assembly GCF_000695765.1 of Mesitornis unicolor. Taxonomy (NCBI): domain Eukaryota; kingdom Metazoa; phylum Chordata; class Aves; order Mesitornithiformes; family Mesitornithidae; genus Mesitornis; species Mesitornis unicolor. Next base: position 86,895 of record NW_010192922.1, on the reverse strand, counting down.
GGTAAAGTAGAAGTCAAATGGGAGCAATAATTTGTTCCTCAGGGCTGGATTGTTTTGGGGTGCCAACCCAAAGTCAGTGTTAGGACATAACAGTGAATGCAACTGAATTTATACAGGGAGCAACAAAAATCCCGTAGAGCTGCATGTCCAGCCCAAGGTGAAAATATGATGTCTGCATGTATTAATGGTGGCTGGAGTGGTGCAAATCACATTGGAACAAATTTTGCACGGAAACCTTTTTTAAAACTCAGAAATACTTTAGAGAATTCCTTTTAAATTCTTATCACTTTGGTTCCCGGAGTGACTCGTGTATGGCTGGTTTTCTGGGGACAAAGAAAATTCTCCTCGACTTCACCTTGGGCCAAGGTTTGTGAAAGGGTCTACTCTGAAGTACCTGAGGTGCTGAGGTGCTTAGATATATGGGTTTCAGTCTGGGCAGGCTCCTTTCATTTTTGGTCATTGTCATGCTTTAGGGCTGGGCTGGCCACTAAATCCTGGACAGATGCTCTCTATTAACCCCTCTCCCCTCTGCAGAAGGGAAGAGAAAAGAGAATAAGGGAAAGGGACTTCACGGGCTGGAAAATAAAACTAACAGATTTAATAAAACAATAATACTAATACTACAGGATAATAATGTAAATAGAAAAATAATGAACTGTATACAGATATGTACAAATATGTGTACAAAACCAATATAAAATCCTCCCCCAAATGACAGTTACATCACCAGAGGCTCTGTGGAGCAGGGCACTGGAAAAGTCCCAGACCAGACTCAGCAGCAGTGGGAGCAGGATGCAGGAGCACACGAATCAGGATCAGCGGCAGATGAACCAGCAGGGTTCTGCTCGATCTTCGGCCATTGCAGGATCGAATCGGAAGGAAGGGTCTAAAATGGAAGGGCTCCAAGATGGAAGAAGGGTTGAGACCCTCGAGATCCCTCGGCTTTATACTGAGTATGATGTATGATGGGATGGAATTCCTTGTTGGTCAGTTTTGGGTCCGCTTTCTCCCCCTTGTAGGCGCAGACACAGCACCCATAATGAGACAGTGGCCATGAACATTATCAGTACACATTGTCTGGGAAAAAAAACCATGCTGCTAGTTTCAGCAGGTTCAGCCACTTAGAAGAGACTGAACTGAAAAGTAAAATCACTAAATAGAAAATTAGTTCTATTTAGCTCAAACCAGGACAGTCATGTCTGCTGGTCCTGAGCCTGATTCTCATAAGTCAGCAAAGCTCCTCTCTAGCAAATGTAGCTATGCAAAATGTTCTGATCCTGGGGTGTGCTGAAATGTGGTCAGAAACTGCTGTTACTGAGCGCAGTTCTCTGTTCCCCAAGCCTGGGGTAAGCCCAGGTGCTGGCAGTGGGGCTGTTTGGGCAATTCCAGTGGCCCCGTGTCAGGGTACAGCTGTGCCCCTCAGCCACAGGTGGGACCACTCTGGCAGGGTGTGTTCCAGAAAGGGCAGAGCACTGGGGGGAGAAAGTGTGAGGAGCAGCTCACGGTCAGAGGAGGGGAAGCTGCTGTATGTGCCAGGGCAGGGATTCCTCTGCAGCCCTTGGAGAGGACCCATGCTGGAGCAGGGAAAAGTGTGAGGAGGAAGGAGCAGCAGAGAGGAACTGACCAGAGCTTCTCATTCCTCTTCCCTCTGTGCTGCTTGGGATAGAGGAGAGGTAGAGGGGTTGTGTGTGAAAGCATGAAGCTGAGCCTGGGAAAGAGGACAGCAGGATGGTAAGGTGTTGTTTTAATTTGTATGTGTTTCTCACTGTTAAAATCTGTTTTAATTGGCAATAGATTACTTGATAATATTGTACTCATCTGGACTTGGTTCTGAGAGACTTGTAGTGTGTTGTTGCTCTGATAATATTCGCCTGGATAATCTCAGGAAAATTGCTTTGTTTCTCTGTCCCTGTTTCCCTGTCCCCTTTTTGTAAAGTGTTTTGGTATCTCTGGGTGAAAATGTGGTGTATTCTTGTTGGCTCAAGTGTAGAGTCAGTGCTTGTGTTTGATAATTATAACCTATTTAGTGAAAGCTATTTCTGTGATCCTGTTCTCTACATCTATTATGTATGGGGAGATGTATAAGCCAGAATGACATAGCAATTAGAAATTATTATTTTAAAAGAATTAATGCTAACATTCTCATTTTGTTTCCTCTAGAACACAAGCCGATGTTCCCAAATATTCTGAAGAAGGGATACTTAGAAATTAGAAGAGACAATGACAGCTACTGGCAAACCTGTTACGCTGAGCTTTCCCCATACAAACTGTACCTGTATTGCTTGGACAGAAGTGGCAACCAGACTCTTCCCACTGTGTATCCACTCATGCGTTTTAAAAGGGTTACTGTTACTGGTTGCATGGAAACCAAGGTGGTGGATGCTGTCCTGTCAGACAACTCGCAACTACAGCTGAAGGCGGAGTCCTCATGGGAGGCTTTGGACTGGGGACAGAAACTCTGGGAAGCAGTGCGTACTTCTGTGCCTGCTTTCACAGCGCAGCAGGAGAAACTGGAAAATGTGCCAAAGCCTGAAAATAACAGTGACTTTTCTCAAACCAATGGATTGATACAGAAGCCCATGGAGCTCTTCCTATCCATGAATTTGACTGCAAACACTAAAGAGTACCAAAATATTCTCAAATCAGGGACTCTTTATAGGTTAACTGTCCAGAACAACTGGAAGGCATTTACTTTTGTCTTAAACAGGTCTTATCTCATGGCATTCCAACCGGGTAGGCTTGATGAAGATCCTCTGCTGAGCTACAATGTTGACGTGTGCTTGTCAGTGCAGACAGATACTCAGGATGGCTGTGACTCTTGCTTTCAGGTAATTTTTCCTCAAGATGTTCTCCGTCTGCGTGCAGAGACGCATCAGAGGGCCCAGGAGTGGATGGAGGCACTGAGAGCAGCAGCCAATGCTACCAGAAGTTTAACTCAGAACCCACAGGTCACACTTAGGAACAAACCTGGAGATCGGCCCTTTGGAAACGATCTTAGAAAAAGCAAGCGCCAATCTGTGACCACCAGCTTCCTGAGCATCCTGACCACACTCTCTCTAGAGAGAGGGCTCACAGTTCAGAGCTTCAAGTGTGCAGGTAAGCAACCAGACTGTAGCATTTGTGCCCACTCTGCTTCTGTGGGGAAAAAAAAAATCACTTGGAAGAGCATTTATGTGTTTTAACAGCACACAGCTGCTCCCTGTCTCTCAATATGGCTGTAGACACTTCGGTGTGTTAGCCATTCTTTGCACTCTGTAAAACGTGGAGAAAAGCCTATGGGATACTTTGGGATTCACCTGCATTTCACGAACAGGGGTGAAGCATTAGATTCTGCATGTATAACATCCAGCACTACTACATGGGCCGGGACTGCCTTTACAAGGTGGCTGAGTTGTTTTCTTGCCTCAAGACACTGGAAAGGTGGTCCAGAATCAAAGGGATTTGAATTCTAGATATAATGCAACTTTCCAACTTTTAGCACTTTTGCTTCCTTTTGTTACTATGCCTCCTCTAAGTTGTTTTTGGAGCTCAGTTTCAGCTCTAGGTCTGCAGGGCAGACTCTTCAAAGCATATGTGCTTCCCCGAAACGCCATCATTTGGTGATGTGTGTTCTAGTACTGAGGTTCAGCCATGAGCTTATCTGCTCGGTTCTTCCCTTGAGGCAAGGATGAAAACATGCCCTTAAGCCTCTGCATCTAATTGTAAATCTGAGTTCATTTGACTGCCGTCTCCAGTCTGAGGCAAGAGCGTGATTTTACCCAGTTTGGGAATGAAGTGAAAATAGAGAGGACCTGTGTGAATGCAGCTTTTTGTCCTTTTACTTCAGCAAGAACACCTTTATGGAGCAAATTTGGGAGCTTTGTGCTTAAATTGTAATCTGTGGCTGGGTTTAGTTACGTTCACTTAGGATTTGTCAGCTCTATCAGAAACAGCTTTTCTGGAGGGCTTTCCTCTTTTGTTAGGGGACCTTTGAGGATCCTGCCTCCTCCCTGCTCTGCTCTAGAGTGGGGGAGCTGTCTGATCTGGGGGTCTCCTGATGCTCTAGGACCACACATGGCTTTGGGGGAATGGTCTGTCTGGGCCTGGGACCTGCTTGGCTGACCTGAATTCCTTCCGGGGGAGACCTGAGCCCCAGAAGTACTGGGTTGCCCCCAGAACTGGCTGTGGGTATACAGGGTTTGCCCCTCTCTGGTCGTCACCCAAAGGTGTGGTGTTCCTGCTCACCTCTCCACAGTGCGTGGCACCCACCTGGTAGCTGGAGCATTGTGAAAGTTGGCCTTACTGCCGTTAATTATTTAGTCACAGTATTGGGGCTTCTGGCTGTGTTCGGTTTTGTTTTTGGCCACAAACACTTTGTATGACTTCATGTCAGCTTTTTCTGGGAGTAATTATGTGCCAGACTACTGCTGTTACTAAAGGTGCCTGGGTCCTATTGGGCAATGGTCATATCTTACCTTTAAAGGTAGCTGTGAGAGTGAAAGCTGCAGGGGCACTCTGGAAATGGGATTCAGCCCAGTGTATTACCCAGCAGACAGCCTTGTGAAACTCAAGACAACAGCAGAATTAACAGCCGCATTTTAAGATAATGTCCCAGATGACATTAAAACTTTATTGTTTTCTCCTCATTTCTTTTAATTCAAAGCTCAGTAGAGGGAAATTTGTAGTTTTACTTTTGTCCTCTGACTGAGGTCTAGGAGATTTTCAAGTGAGCATTTCCAATTACCTCCTCAAAAAGAGGATCAAGCTCTGGGATGGCAACAAAATGCCTGTCTCCAACATGAAATAGGTTTTAGTCTTGCATTATGTAGTAAGGGAGCAGACTATTCTGTGGGAAATGGTGGATTTCCTCTCCCAAACGTGGGACGATTCATCTGCACTCACTCATGTATTCCCCACAGAAATAAGGTGCTCTGACCACATCAGGGTTGCATGGCGTCTTTTCCTGATACACATGAGGCATTCCCAGTGGTACTGTGATCTCCATTTCAGTCTGCAAAACTGGACAAACACTCTTGTGCAGAGAAACGTGAGTTGTGGAGAGTCCATGAGAGCTGGCCACTGGGATTCCCTGTACGTGAGGATGGGGATGCACAGTGTTCGCTGTAGGAGCAGACCCTTTGCCATCTGCCCGAGACCCTTAGAACTGATCTTTGAGAGTTGGCTGGTACTTCTAGCTGTTACCGCGGTGCAAAGAAATGAATAATTGCAATTATTACTGGAAGAAACTGGGGAAACTTGTCTGGCTCAGAAAGGTTTGTGCTGAGGAGGCTTTGGAGGCACCGCAGCACGCCGAGACTCTCCCTGTCCCTGGCTCCCCGCGGGCAGTTTGCGCTGTTCCCTGGCATGGGCTGCTGTTTAACCTAAGGGGCCTGCTGTTGGTAATTACAGCTCGCAGGCATTGAGAGTGGGTTTTCCCCAGGGCTGCTGGGAGGGGTAAGCTTGGAAAAGGATGAGGAGGGGGGAGGAAGAAAAGTTTTGCTGTGAATTCTTCAGCCATTTAGTGCAAATTCCTGTAATTACCGTCTTTGTGTCCTGTCCCAATGGCACATAATACAGCAGAAGCCTTTCCTAATTGAGACCTTACAGGAGGTACAAATCCCTCCTTTGTTCGGCCTGACAAATTAGTGCCAGAAAATGGCAAGGTCCGAGTGGAAATCAAAGGCAAGCAACACAAAGATGGACCTTAAGGCTACAGTAATAACCGTCTCTAGTCCTGCAGGGGTGGGAGGGAAGGAAAAGTAATGACCAATGAAAAATGAAGGGGGTTTTTGTTATAAATTCCCTTGACATGACAGCACCTCAGGGCTGCTTTATTTATTTAGGAAAAGTGATTAAATAGTAATACAACAGAGCAGACCATTGTCTCTCGAGCTGCCCCCCTTCCTACAGACCCCTGCTGCCTTGGCTAATTGATTGACAATGAACCTCTGATAAAGAAGGTTGCTGGGAGGACCTGATGGGGACAGGAGTTTTTTTATTTTCTCTTAGCAGTCTTTGTGGGGTTCCCCTCCCGAATTTTTTTTCTGTTTGAAATGCCCTCTGCATCCCCCTTTACTTTTCTGCCTCAGTAAAAGCTTTTCAAGGGACTGCTTCCAGACAAACAGCTGACACTCACAATCAGGTAGGGGAAGAATGCGAATGTCTGCATCTTGCTATTGACAGGTTTATCTTGGAGGTTGACTAGCACTTTTCGACTCGTGATATAAGCCAAGGCGGCAGTGTCAGATGTAGTCATGGGGCAGGGGACACACACTGTTGATACACTGGAGTCGGAAGGGCAGCTTGAATAAAGTTTTGTTTTGCTTGCTCAGCAGATACAAAACTTTTTCCCCACATTTCTAACTTACTCTGTCTTACTGCAAGGAAAGGGCATTACTTCTGATTGTTTCCAAAAATGGAAACAAATTGACTGATTAACAGTGGAGAGGCATGCTTTAATAAACCCTTTTACCTTTGCTGCCATTATTTATATTTTTGGCTTGGAACATAAATACATTTTGGAACGTGGGGTTAAGTAGAAACCGCTGGTGCTGAAAGGGCAGCCTTCTCTGTCCTTTGCATGTTCATATAACTGCAGGTGTGATCTTGCCCTGTTGCTGGGGTACAGCAATATTCCCGTGGGAAGTGTTTGGGACTCTGAGCAAGAGTGGCATTTGAGAGCATTGATCTGCTCAGGTGAGACTTTGGAGGGACCTACCCTTTGTCTTCAAATAGATATAAAGTGAAAGCTAATTGCCAGTCCAAGATACCGGGTTTTATGATTTGTTCTTTAATGTGTAGGAAATAAAAAACATGCATCATGCTAGGATGATCTTTTGAGTGTGTCTCTTATTTTTTATGTATTTATTTCAGCTGGATTCAAGAGAAATCCCCAAAACGTTAATGTTACAAATTTGGGATGAGGTGACGTCCATCAAAACGTGTTTGGCAAATGCAGCACCTTGCAGACAGCGGTAGCTGGTTGCGAGTACTCCTATGGCTGTCCTGTCTCCCTGTTGGGCCAGCTATAGGCTCCCAGGGAAAGGCAGGAGTTTCTCCTGGAGGTCTGTAAGGAGCAAATGTCTCCAGCTGCCCTTCACTATTGCTATTCCCTTGGCACGTGCCTTCATGTTTACATGGATGGAGAAGACAAACGGCCTCTGCCCTTGCCTCCTGTTTTTGCTCTTGTTCTTTTGATGTCTCTCTTCCTTTTCACCTTTTAATTTTTTTCTCCCTGTTCTTTATTAAAACATTTTTTCAGTGGGGTCAGTTGTGTCTGCCAGAAACTCTTGTTGCTAAGACAGCAAGTCCTCATGGATGCGTGAGTTTCCGCCTTCTTCAAAATGTGCTCTACACCCTTTCATTTGTCTGCGTGGCTTTCCTTGCTGCTCTTCTGGGCTGTCTTCTGTCTTTTCCTGCCTGCTTTCTCCATGTCTCCTCATTTGCCTAAAGGATAAAGACTGCTATTAGGGCTCCACTGACTGGGCTGGCTGAGCTGAACAGAAGTTGCAGAGAAGCCAAGGTTAGTAAATGGGCCATTTCCTGAGCCTGCAGCGCTGTCAAATTGAGCAGCAGGTGGAAAGCTGTTGACTTTAAGGGAGTCATTCTTCCTCTCTTGCTGTGGGCATGTGTGTAGATGGGGGACAGTCCAGTGCAGCATTGCCCAGCTGGTGCAGCCTCTGCGCAAGCTCATCCCACTGGTCTGAAATCAGCCCTTACTGCAGTAATAGTAAAGTTCTCCTTTTTTCCCCTGCCTAAATGAAACTACTTTCTTAATGGCTTGCAACGCAGCAAATGTAACGGGAAAAAAAAAATTAGCCAGGTGCAATGTTGACTTTGTTCAACTTCTCAAAAAGCCACATAGTTGAAACTTCTCAAATCCAGATAGCGAAAAAGCATGGTGCTCCTTCCTTGAATTTTGCAAATGCTTTGTGAACTGTCATCACACCCAGCCCCTATTTGTAGCATGTCACTGAAATAAAAATACTAGGGGACAAATATTAGCAAATGTAGCACAGTAATAAAATACCAGAAGGTCCTTTGGAAAAGCTGTCAGCACTCTTGTCACATTTTTAGTCACAAATAACAATTGTTCTCACCTGTCCAAGGCTTTTCAGATTGTGCTTTCTAAGGGCTCTATGTATTTTGTGCTTGGTTTCATTTCAATTGATCTCTTTGTTCCAAGACTTCAGCAGCTTTTTGCCTTCCCTGTACTTGAGACTCTGTAAAATCCCCTGAGAATGTGTTTTGCACTCTAAAGGTTTTGCTGTTTAAGTATCTTCACTTTAGACCGCAGTCTTCCAGTCTTGTATGTGACTTTCAGGCCCTGTTTCTATTGATACAAAAGTAAAACTTCTACTCTTAACAGTGGTATTTCTAAACTCTTATTCTTTGTTAGCTAGAACCAGCTGAGCAAAACATCATGGTCTGTGGCTAAATTAGTATTTGGAAAATACACCATGTCTAAGCAAGGCCACTGATTTGTTGGGAGTAGTGGGGGGAACGTGTCTAGACAAGAGTGACTTGAATTTGTTTAGCAAGGAGTACTTAATTTATGTGGACCTACATGTTTCAAAACACAAAAGTTACTTCCTCGTCTGCAGTGCTTTGCCATGTGACGGCTCTTGTTGGGAGAAAGATCAGAAGATACTACATGATATCTTTTTTACTTGCTTGAGCTGATTAAATCTGTTACCATTGATCAATTATGATCACAGAAGCTGTTTAATCTTCAGTGGGAAGGTGAGTGAGCTCTTCAATCCAGTTTTAAGATGGCTTGACTGAGGGAAATGGCAGTGGAAACTATTGACTTTGTCTAAGCTTGTAGAAGTTGGGTCCTTCACCTTCCTGGGACCTGGCTGGCACCTTTGCAGAGTGGGATTTTCCCCTTCATAGGATTTGGTTTGGAGTTGGTGTACCTCTGTCTAGAAGAGCTGTTTAGCTGAGCACGTAGCCAGTTCAGTGCCTGTCCCGCACCCCGATGTGTGCTTTGCATCCTCAGCTGAAGTTCACTGACTTCTTTGCCTCAGCCCTGCACGCGAATGGCTGATACAAATGTCTTGGCTGATAAATCTACACGTTCCTCCTGGCAGGTTTAAAGGGCACCTGTGCTGCCTGTATGGGCGTCGGTGACCCCATCACTCTAATCTGCCTCTGTGAACAGCTCTGCAGGCTTTCAGTGTGTTTTTTTTTTTTCTTTTTTCCTCATTGCAAATAAAATATTTGTGCTTATTTTACTGTTGCAAGCTCAGTTCTGCTCTACTCTCAGTGGTGGCTCTGTGTTTGTCTTTGGCTATGCCTTTTTTCTTCCTGGCTTGTGGGTGCTGGGCATTAGTTCCAATGCCCCAAAGAACCCTTGGTTGCTTGGGCCTTTTTTTCATCCATTTAGTATGTGAAGCCAGTCTTGATGGCTCCTGTGGCGTGAAGCTCAAAGAAGAGAATGCCAAAACCGGGAAGTCTAAATGTCCAAGTGTCACCTTTGCTGGGATGGAACAAGCTACAACTGAACTAAAGGAAGTGTGTTCAGATCTGAAAACTCCAACATACACACCCACACATCCAGTTCTTCTCTGGAGAACCTAGAGGTTCCCCATGAATTATGTTAGAAGAGACAGCCTTATTTGTTGGGCTAGATCTCTTAAATGAGTCAAGCTAGCTTTTGCTAATAAAGGCTTTGCCTTCACAAAAAGACAGGCAGGGTATATCTGCACAACACTTTTTCTGCAGTTGCAGTTTATCCCAGGCTCCTGAACTGGTTTTGTATGTGGGTGTTAGTTTCTTTTCCTCAGAAAACAAAGCTTATGTTATCATGCCGTTTGCTCAGAGTTTTACAACTGCCCCATAAGATTTGAATCTACTTGACAAAATTAACAAAATTTGACAGAGCAGAAGAGGTGGAAAAGATGTGAGAATCTCAGAGGTTTCACAGAAGCTGGCATCATAGGGAGCCCCTCTCGATGTTGCTCTGGAGAAGAACCCTGCGGTGTCCACTGTGCGTTTGGTCAGCATCAGAGCATCCACATGGTGTGCAGCCTTGAGGGACAAATACAGAAGAAAAATGGCCGCTTTAGGTGATTTACTGCAAAACTAGGGCATTTGTGTGTGTGTTGGCAGGGTTCCCTCCCCTTCTGTCACATGCCAAAGCAGTGTGTTACTGGCAAAGCTATTACATGTGGATCAGATCAGGGGGAATGTAAAAGAAGTTGCAGAGCAAACCACAGGCCAACTGATGGGAAGGTTTCAGGTTTGGAGTCTGGTACCAGCAGACTGGTACATACCTGTGGTGTGTAAATCTGAGTAAATGGGTGAGTGGTGCAGGAGTTAAGTGGTCTTCAAAATAACTGTGGAGCAGAAATGAAAACTGAGTGAAGTAGAGACTCTTTTTCCTAAATGACCTGGCCACAGCTGAGGACGCTGGCACTGGCGTTTGCTCTGATCACACACAAATAGCTGGCCTGCTCTTTCCTCCATTTTCTTGTCTACCTTCTGAGTATGTAAAACCAAGCATGAGTGTAATCAGCTGTAGGAACAGGAATACTATTATTAATTATGGTCAGATTATCTACTTACTCCTAGGTGAGAGACTTCAAGAGCTGTCCCAGAGAGTGTTCAGTTCCCATCTCTGACTAAAGAGCTAGTGAATTACTGAATCTTGCCAGTAAGTCATGCCATGGGAGCTCCAATTCTGTTCTATCAGGCAGCACTTCAGAGTCTCAGCAAAGCGCCAGATACTGCAGGGAATAATCCTAGGGAAAATTCCCCTGCATGGGGAAAGAACAGCAAATTAGTTAAAGGTATGTGATATTCTTCCTCAGTGCTGTTGTCCTGGGAATGGGGAGAAAGGAGTTGAAAGGATGCGCTGGGAGAATGCAAACTGGCCATGCGTTAAGGGATTCACAAACTGTGACTGTGTGTGAAGCGTGTCTTCATTGCTGTTTGTCGTTCCCTCAGAGCAAGTTCTCTGGGAAGAAGGTGTCTCAGCCCTTCTCAGCATTTGACACTAAAAGTAAAAGAACCTGGATTCTGGTGAAATTCAAGTGGGGTAATCTAAGCAAATAAAAAGCTAGTTTTCAAAAGTGTAGTTTTGTTGCAGCCATTTGACACACAGCTAGTATTTTTTGGTCCTGATTTATTGATGAAATTTTGTTCTTGACATATATATATGCAGAGTGCAAGCTTACACTTTTGTGATTTTTTTTTTTCTTTCTTTTTTTGCTTGTTCATCATCTTGGAGAGTATCACAGCTCTGTGTATTCAGCATGACTGGCGTAAAGGGTGTTGTTTACTTCACTCTACCCCTAGGAGTCTAAATATTGCTTGTCTACGTTAATCCAATCTTCGCTGATTGGAAGAAAGCCTTGGTGCCTAGAGGATTATTCATCTCATCTGCCTTGGAGAGATGCTCTGTGGCTGTGTGCCTGTGAGATGGTGTTGGTAGGGTGGGCTGGGTCACTCTCTGGAGGGATCTGCCTCCCTAGCCCAGGTGACAGCCTGTAGCCAGAAAGCCTGCACTGCGTAGGCTAAGTTAGCTGAGCTGGATTCTTGTGAGACAAGAAAGACAAGGCTATGCATTGTATCTTCAAATGGCACTAACAAAGATGGGAAGGCTGTTAATTTAGGGCCTAGTCCTGAGCTCCAGTTAATAGGGTTTCCATTGACTCAGAATGGTTGGTCCATCCTTTGAAGTCTAAAAATTAGTCTGGGATTGGAGACTAGTGAACACTTATTTCTGGAGAAGCTGATCTAGATTATAATTAAAGTCGGATGTATACATTGCTGAGAGAAATAATTTATACATTTATGCAGGTTTTATACATTTATGCAGGATTTATACATTGCTTACATAATTATAACTGGATAGGGTCAAACCCACATGGCTTCAATAAGGAAAATTTTCTCTCTTTAATCTGTTGAGATTTTGTTGTTCCTTTTTTAAAGTCCATAAGAAGCTTGCAAAGAAGTAGGCAAGATGAGTAAAGTGTCAGACTTCGCTTGGAGGTTTATGAGTCTTGATTATTTCTTTAGAAAGAGAATTGCTTTGGGGAAAAAATAGTAATGCTGGGAAAAGGACCAAGTGTAGATGCAAATTCACGCCTGGGTAGGTGTGAGGGAGTACTGAGCTGTATTGTTAGTCTGTCTTCCTAGTGAGTTTGAGTTTTCCCATGGTGGAGTGAATTGGAACAGATGCATATTAACACAAGGCCAGCAACTGAAGTAACTCTCACCTCTTTCTGTTTGTGCTAAGCAGCTAGAGCAATATTGTATGTCTGATCTAACACACTGAAAATTTGTTGCTGTGCTCCTTCTGCGTAGCCTGCTTTATGGCTTTATCAAGCTGAAAGCCTTTTGAAGTCTGGGTCATTTTCTTTTCTTCATATTGTATGTTGTTTCTAAATGAATTAGCTTCTAAGATAATCTGTCACAAATTTAATTATGGCACACAATCACAAGGGAGTTGCTTTTTCCTGATACTAAGTAAGGAGCTTTATTGAATAAGGAAAACAGTTGTGTAGCTTATTCTAGTTTGGTCTTTCACTTTCTCTGTTTCACTGTGGAGCTACTTCAATCTTTTCTTGCTGAAAGATTAAAGAAAAAGGTATCTGGATAAAAAGAATAGTTGTAGGTGGCTTCCTTGACCGCAAGAGTATGCAACACACTGAAAGTGGCAGAAGTGGCGTTTTCCACACTTTGTGGGAGAGGAGTTGTATTCCAGTGCCTTGGATTCCTCCTCTGTACTACCCTCACCGCCACCTTAAGTCAAGGAGAGAGACTTCTTGTAACTTTTTAACCTTGTCTTCCTGTACTTCTTTCCTCCCAAAGACTTAGCACTTGGAGATGAGCCTCTTGATGTTGGTACTCCTGCTGTGCTCACAGCGTTGTTGTTGAGAGAGGTTCATCTATGCCCAGCAGCACTTTTTGGCTGCTATTTTTTCTAAACCCTGTTTTCTGTGCTTGATTCCAAGGCTGTTTTATATTTTCTCTGATGAAAGGTTTGGGATTATTCCATCCCTCACTTTGCTGACAGTCTATCTACAGCTACGCTTCCTCCCTCTGTAGTTTGCTCTGTAACATCCTTTAGGTAGGTATGATTTGGGGTAATAGTAAATATCGCCGTATTCTCCTTGCTTTAGGCTCAGGGTTTGCCGGACCTTTGTCCAGATGTTATATGGATAATATTCTGTGTGAGCATTAAGAATAGGTGAGAGAGGCTTGGTGAAAGTTGTGCTGCTTTTTTCCCAGTTGTTCTGTGGAAGGTGTTTTCTCTAGCTGCAGGCAAGTAAGTGTTTTCTCTGCAAACATGAAATGGTGCCTTCTCCCACCCCAAACTATTTGTTGAGTTGTGCTATCGATCTCTGAGGTGGTCAGCTACATCTGACTATCTTGCTGGGAGGGATGCTCAACAGTTTAAGGCCAGGAATCAATACTAGCTTTGCTTCTGGTAAACATGATGGCATGTTTGTGTACCTGAATGTCCAGGTACAGGATTTCCAAGGGCATTAAGCCACAAGCTGTTCCTTCCTTCTCTTCTTTCTCTCTCACTTTTGCTCTTTTTTTTTCATCTTAGAAAAACAAAGTAGCGTAAGTGATCTATGCCACAGAAATATGTTTGTCACACTACATCACTTTGAACTGCATAACATCAAAGAAAATCAGTGCTTTGATAACTTGATTTGAAAGGATCGTAGAAATAGCCATCATTATGAATCACAACAGATAGGAATGGAAAGAATGGAGATTTTCAAACAGCAAAGCCGTTTGGTAAGGGGAGATGTAAGGTAGATGCCAGTGCCACATTCTCATCAAAAATACCCCAACCTTACAACTGTTATGTAGCTTTGCAGAGTATGATTTACTTGAGGATGTGAAGAGGAATGAGAAATACTCTGTGTAAAAAAAAAAAAAAAAAAAAAAAAAAGTTTCTGAGGAACAAGAAAACAAATGTGGGCTCAGAGAAGGGCTGGAATAAGGGAGAAAGCAATGTGTGACAGCTGGGTAGGAGCTTCTTCCACCTTCTTTCCCCTTTAGAAAACCACCCTTCCTGAAGGGAAGGGCATCAAGGATGGCTTGCTAAGACCCTCCTCACCCCACAGACCTTCAGTTCTTTTGAGCTGGACATAGCTCTCTATGGGGAGGAAGCCCCCCTAGCATTTCTATGCTTTGTCATTCCTCTTCTGAGGAAATACTCTGGACTGGAATGAGTTTCTGGCTCTAGGAGGCTGCAATAAATTAGGCCTTAAAAGGGTAACTTCTCAACTGCAAACATTTTAGTTTAGAATGGTAGCAGTTCAAATTGGAGTTCAGTTTATTCTTGCCTTCAGTCTGAGGGATAAGAGCTAGGACACTAAGACAAACTAGCAGCCTGTGGAGTGGCAGAGAGTGCACAGTGGCAGTTGGGTGAAATCAGGGTGTCCTGTCTCATCCCCATCCACCAGTGTTGGCTGGTGGGTAATGTTTATAAAGGTTTCAGTGTTGAGTTAAGAGAGTTGAGTCTCTTTCAGACAGCTTTACCGCTACTGCTTCATCAGCTGGTCCAAACACATTGAGCTAGAAAATACTACATGTCATTTAGCAGTCTCTGCTTCATCCAGTGTGAGGTGGTGGCTATATGTAATGAATGCTAACATTGGGGCCAGTTGAATTATTAAGACAGATGCTTCAGTGCTTTTCAGTGATAGGAAATTCAGAGGCAACTAGTGATGAGAAAGTTTCAGACCCTGCACTACTTTTAGCAAGGCTGGCACAGAAGAGCATGCTGTACTGAGGTACTGCTAACACAAACATCTCTGAGGGCTTGTTCCCATTTAGCTTGGGAAAGGGGAATGTTCTGTTTCGTAGATTCCTTCATCTTGCTCCATGAGGAGAGGAGTGGGCATACTTCTCTGTTTCCTTTACAGAGAAGCAAGATTTACCTCTGTTGTGTTTTTAAAAACATGGGCTCCATAGCAGCAGTGTGAGTACCTTCTGCAAGCATCTTCCAGGGCTGCTTGTCAGATGAACGTCATGTCAGATGAACAGGACTGGTATTTCATGTCTTGTCAGCTGTTCAAAACCTTCACCTTCCTGTATGAATGCAGTTTAAAAATTGGAAGAATAGTTCTTTATATACTACAGGGTACTGATACTGAGTGTACTACCAGGTGTGCCTGCTGACTTCATTTGTAACAGCATAAATCGAGCAGAACTGCATGGAAACTCTTTTAACTGACTAGTCAGGAAACTGCTTTTGTTGGGTTTTTTTTGATTTTGTTTTTAAAAAAAAAGAGAACAAGAAAGGAAAAATGGGAAAATGCATGCTTTATACTGAAGGAGTATGAAGTTGTTGGCTTCTAATTTCTTATCCGAAGCCAGAGTCATACGTCATAGTTTTTTGTAACACACTGCTGAATTACTGGAATTTACTTTATCCTTATAAAAGACATACCCGCATTCTTTCTGCCCTAAAAGTACTGCTTTGCAAAAAGTTCTGCTAATATTTACCATACAAAAATTATTTATACAATGGTAATAGTTTACAGTTACAATTTTTGGATTTTCTGTCTGGTTATTACCTAAGATGAGATCACATTTTTGCATTATGTATGTTAAGTTATACCACTTGAGATAGGTGTTTATACCTATGTTCTGATCTTATGAATGGTAAAAGAGGAGATATTAATTTAAGTATCTCTTTCATCACCTGACCTGTTCATACATTTGCCTTTTTCAAGAAACTGCATATCCTCTCTTGGGAGGGGGGAAAAAAAAAGAGAAGGGAAGGAGGAGATAGATGGATACAGGACATGTCCCATACTGATGCACTTGATAGTGTGCATTTTGCCTTTTTCAAGAAACTGCATATCCTCTCTTGGGAGGGGGGAAAAAAAAAGAGAAGGGAAGGAGGAGTGAGGAGTGTGCATTGCAGGGAGTCAATGGCCAAATGGCTCTGGAGTGTGGAAGAGGAGGAAGCGAGCTAATTGTGTTGTCAGGTTATTCTAATTGTTTTTATTAGAGCAGAGGAGTCATGGTAGCATCAGCTGATAGGGAGAAGGAGTTCAGTTTAGGCCTAGCACAGTTGAACTGCAATCTCTCCTCAAATCAGGATACCTTCTACTGGGGAAAACAGATGCCTTCAGTGGGAGAATATGTTACACAATTACACTAAACAAAATCAGTTGCACTGACAAAAAGCAGTCAGTCAGTTGACTTCTGCCTGGAAAATGCTGTTTTACTTTTGCCGTAAAAGTGATGTATAAGGATTCTGCTAATCGGCATTACTAACCAGCTCCAGCAGAGATCATCTGAGCATATGGCACACGCTGGAGTGAGGCTCTAGTACTAATTGTGTCTGTAGCTGTAAATGTCATATGGGGACACTAGCATCTGAAGGAAAAGCAGAAATACTGTCGTGTGTGCTGTGTCAAAGAGGTGTTAATAACAATGACAGACATCTCATTATATATTATCCAAACATTTTTAGCCTCACTTCCTGAGCAGGTTGTTTAATATGACTGGGCTGTCTGTCTTCAACCCTCCACTCTAATATTATTTGAACCGGTTAGCTCATTTTAGCCTCCATTGAAAGAAAGACGGGTGTCAAATACATTGAGTTTCTTTGTGTTTTGTGGAAACAGGTGGTCAGGTGAAGGAGAGCTCTGCATTAGTTCTTTCCAACTTAAGCAGCAGCTTTTGACTACAAGGACTCCACACAAGAGGGCATAGGAAGAGGCAAGGGATCCAGCTGGGAAAAAGTATCAGACAGACCTCAGACCTGGTGAAACACAGGGTAATCCAATTGTAAGGAAAAAAACCCATGCAAACAGAACTGTGTCCCTACAGCCAGACAAAAACTACTCTTTCTCAGTGTGACTGCTGCCCAGAGTTATTATTCATGGTTTAACTGTGGTTTGCCTTGGCTGTGCTAATTCTGTGGCTGAATCCTACCTACCAAGTCAGCATCCCTTCTGGCTGGCAGCAGGAGCTGGTTTGACTCCTCTGGGCAGCCAATGCCGACCCATTCTGTTGTGGGGAAAATGGGAGCTGTCTGGAGCAAATGCACGGTACTTCTGTGGTTTGGTGGTTTCTGTCTAGGCTTCAGGTCGTGGTTTTCAGATGGCCATTGCTTTTAAATGCCCGGTGTCTCAAAGTTGGTCTTCTGCTTTATTTCTTGAGAAGTGCTAAGTATCCTTTGACTGCTCTCTGAACTCTTTGTCATAGATGCCCAAGTCAGTGTATGCTTGTTCAGTGCTAGTCCGAGAATACTGATGATACTCATTCCTCTATTTTTAGGGAATGAGAAATGGTGCATTGGTAAAGAAAATAAACAAAATTTAAAAGGGGTCTCAGGTGGGGGAATAATTACTTTTCCTACTCCATCCCGAGTGCGTACCTCTGGCATGGTGTACAAACCCAGACTTTTCCCCTCTCTCTTCTCCAGGCTGTCAGCGCTCCATAGGTTTGTCCAATGGGAAAGCCAAGGTGTGCAGCTACAGTGGATGGTATTACTGCAGCACCTGCCACGTGGATGACAGCTTCCTCATCCCTGCACGTCTGGTTCATAACTGGGACACTTCCAAATACAAGGTAATCTCCCTGCAGGTTGGCTTGCTAGCAAGCGAACTGAAATGCTCTTCATATAGATTTAGGTAGATTTTAGATAGATTGCAGTTATTGGGCCCTTGAGGAGTAGTTGTTTCATGAACACTAGGGACTCTGAATTGTTACTGCTTGGTGATGGATGCTCAATTGTGGAAATGCCCACAGGAAACTGGCATACCCAAACATGGTGTTTGCAAGGCTGGGTATGTCCTGTCTCTTGCCACAAACATTTCAACTAGAAGGACATTGTTATACCAGACAGCCGAGTGTAACATAAAGACCAAATTCTACAGTTGTTCACTTGCCACCCAAACAGCTTTTCTAAAACTTCAGTTATCTGCTGTTTGCTGCTGTCTCAGTGGCTGGTTGCTAGATGAAGGCAACTGATCACGCACCTCAAAGCATTATGCCAGCAAACAGTAGCAGTGTTGTTTTGCCATCTCGGGGAGCATATGCTGAAACAATAACAAACTCATAAGGAATCCAGACCATGCTAGAGCTTCAGACCTAGCAGCCACTGTTAGGAGAGGCTGTTTGATGTTTTGTGTCTGCGAATATTATTATTATTATGGGCTATTTGAAAAGGAAAAAAAATAACCAGTAAGTGCCCTATTAGAGGAGAAGCAGCTCTCTTGAAGAAGAAAATTTGTCAGATGGGAAGATTATTAAAAGGCAGCCAAAGCCTACCATCAGGAAAATTATAGTCTTGCACCACAAAATGCGAGATTCTTCAGAGTTACAAAGCTCTTACGTGTGGAGACAAAAACGCCTCCTTTTCCTACAAGCTAGGAATAAATATTTAAGAATTCTTTCTTTGGCAGCTTTTACGAGTGACTAAACTTGCCAGCCTATGGTAGTACAGGTTGCCCTGATATGGGGTAAGTGAATGGTAAGGCAAAGGCCTTGTCTCAGGCTGTCAGCCATACTGCCAAGAAAATAAACTGTTTTGTTTTCTAAACCTGTGGAGTAAAAACTATGCTCTGTGGTCTTGGTATAGGTAGCTGAGGCTCAAAAGGAAATGGAACTTCTACGCTTAAGCATTCATTGTAAACTTCATCTACTGTAGGCACACTACAGTAGTGAGAAGTTATCAGTTTACACTTTATGGGCACACACAGAATGGCTCTGAGGTGGCTTGGACACACAAGCAAATTCTGTGCAGGTGCTTTACCAGTCTTGGTGTCAAAGTGCTCAGAGAGGTGGATTTAAGACAGTAACACCATCCCTTAGCGCAGAAACTAAGGCAGGGAGGGAAGGTGAAGAGGACATCGTGTGCCACAGTGGCAGTGTGATAACTGAGCTCAGATCACTGGTTGAGTCTCCTCAACTTGGTCCCATCCCAAAACTGGTCAGTTTTAAGAGTCAGCTTGACAGGGTGCTGACTCAACTTGTTTAAACTATACTTCTACCTCGAGAGGTTGGCCTAGAAGATCCTTGTGGTCCCTTCCAACCTGGTATTCTATGGTTCCATCCATGTGTAGCATTAAAAAGTAGTTTCTGTTAGTTATGTGAAATCTTTGGGGTTTTCCCCTTTCTGTTCAATTCTGAATACATGTGCTTTTATTTCTGTCCCTGCTATACCTCCGTGGGAACTAAGCAGTACTTCTCTGAGGTAGAGCACATATTGCCTGCACTTTTACATTTTCTTTTGTGCTTTTACTTTTTCTCCATTCAGAGATAAGGTCTGATGTTTATGTCTTCTGTATGGTCTAAAAGGCAACTTATTTGGCAAAGACAGGTATCTTGTCCCACTCCCTTGAGTTCATCTTGGTAGTAACAATTTTCTTTGGGCTCATTTTTAAAGGAAAATCACTTCAATTGTCAGTGTTTCACCTCCCATAATTAGCCAGTGTGCCCACAAAAAGCTGCTCAAAAGAAAGCATCCGAAAATAAAGTTCAACAACAGAGCTTCTCCCTGCCCTGCCCCTCACAGGTAGCACAGCAATGCCTGGAAGTGGAGCTGCTGTGGTGGACGACTTGCTCCAGGTCGTACTCACAGCATAGCCCAGAGAGGTCCTGCAGGAATAAGCATATACCACATTGGATGGTCAGAACTGAAACAAGGCTTCAGATTTTAAGCTCCTGTGTTTCACAGAGTCTGAAATGTGCCTGCCAGCCCACAAAGTAGAAGGAAGAAGAGTTTGAAAGCCTGCACTCCTTTCCAGTGACACCTTTTCCCCACCTCTGCAGGGGTGTTTGGGCTCTTTCCTGTCCGTCTCTGGCAAAGCAATTATGATGATAGAGCGTAATTGGGCGTGTTTCTCTTTTATGTTTTATGGACTCTGGGACATCTGAGCAGCAGCTGTAAAGTAAACTGTTGCATCAATTGAGTTTGTTTTGCAAATGGAGCGGTTCTTCTCTGCTTTTGGCAATATGGGTCATGAAAAAACAGAAGCAGTAGAAATCTGTAGAGTTGTGTCTTCCCATACCTGGGATCTTGAAAAACAACAATGCACTTAACACCTGAAAGCACACGGGTAGGAAGAGAAAAATCCCCTTGACTGCAATAAAAGCTCTGTGAAAGGTCTTAGCAGTTAGCCATGCTTCTTCTGTTATAACCAAAGCAGCAGTTCAGTCCCCAGGTTCACTTTTTTTTTCCTGTTTGCCTACTGTTTACATATTTGTGTTTTTCACATGTTTGTGTGAAGGGAAAAAAGGCGATCTTGTGAACATCCTTTTTTCCTTTTACTTAGGCCAACTGTTTTCCCTGTTTGCACTCAAAAACCAGTTAAGTATTGCAATTTGGTTCAGGTGGATTCCAGGTTGCACAAAATGCCAGACGAACGCGGCAGGAAATGAACTCCGTGTGCCAGAAGGCTGCAAGGGAGGCTGAGTTCTGGTAAATTGAATTCTGAACCACAAGTTTGCAGCCCCTAGAAAAGAAAGGTCTGGAAATGTTAGCATCCATCCTTGTATGATATTTAAAGCTAAAACCCTATTGTACTTTGCATCTTCTCACTCTGTCTGGCTCTTTTAATAGGAGTGTCTAGTCTGCACAGTAAAATTGGAGGACTATGAGCATGCTAGTACATGTACTAGAATATTGGCTGGTAGCAAGCTGAATTATTATGACTGCCTGACCCTTCCCATTATAAGACTGCATTTCAGCTTCTTGTAACTTTGCTGTGGTTAACCATGTGAGTTAATGTGTTAGGCACGCAGAGGGGACCAATACGTACCAATACGTGCCAGTGATGCTGGGCAAAGCTACTTTTCCTGCAATCAGCAGCACTCTACAGGTACATTGTATTGGCAAGGAGAAGGAAAGGTTTGCCTTGCTCCTCTCTCCTCAAAGACTGCACTCAGACTGTGCAGCACCAGAGCCTCACAGTAATAGTTCTTCATCGTAGTGCACATGTATTGCAGAGTCACTCAGGTGATCTCAGATGTGGCATTCTTTTGTTTCTGTACTCTTAACATTGCAGCCCCAGGAGTGTTGCCCCATATAGGGTACAGGTGTGCACAGGCGTGGGTGTAGTACTTAGACACCCTCTGATTCCTGAGTCACAAGGGCAGGTGAATGA
>NW_010192922.1:9415-65787 GCF_000695765.1 Mesitornis unicolor | reverse complement strand
CAGCAGGACTTTGAAGCATGGAAGTAAGACTACAAAGACCACTGGGCACCAGGTCCTCTTGGTAGGAAGTACTAGTTGTTGTACCAAACATTCATGTGCCTCCTGGGGAATCACTCCTTCTAGGGAATATGTGGCTTAATTTGCACATGGGTGGAAGTGGAATAATATTTACTATCAATACAGCGGTTATCAGGGGATTGCTGAGATATTACAGCCAAATAGTTTACTGATTTTAAAAGCAGGTTGTTTAACTGCAGTCTCTTTTTTTTGCATTGCAGTTAGCACGTCTAATAAAACATCAACGTTGCTAGTCTTAGAAATATTTGTAGAATTTTATTCTACCAAATCCAAGTTCCCTGTGCCGCTCTTTGCACAGTGTGTTACCTGTGCTTCCATTCAGACAGCACAATTCCTTGTGTGTGGATTATTTAGGAAACAAAAAAAAAGCGTAGGATGTTTAATACAAATAGGTGAGATGTTTAATAAAGTTTCTGGGCCTGGGAAACCTGTGGAGTTATGGTCTGCTGTATTTAAAATTATATATTATCTGTATAGTTACTGGTGGAAAGGCTGGCCTTGGCATTATTTCTTATATTTTTATTATGCATTGTGAGACGGTTATATTTGGGGCTAGTGTTTGCTGTAAGTAGCTAGTGTATCCTGTAGCTACTAACTTGTGCTGTTTTGGAAGTGATGCTGTTTATAAGGTTGTGTATTGCTTTTACCTACGTCCTACTCCACAGCACCAGAAGGGAAATAACATCCTAAATCTCAAGAGGCTATGATGTGCCCTTTCTCCTTTTGTTAGCCTAATTCATCCCTCCCTCAGCTCAGAGTAAACACTGATACAAAGGTCCAGGAGAACTAGTTGAATTGTGGAGCAAATAGTATTTATATAGCACAGTTTCAAGTGATTTGTAACTCATTTCATGTAATCCCATTTTCTCTGTTCCAGCTGTGATAAAGTGCAGAAATAAGGAATGAGAGGGAATTTGGCCTTTTCACCTCAGAAATAGAAGTACCTTTTCTAGTCTGAACAAAATTCCCATTAATTTATCAATATTACAGTAGCTCTTTGCAGGTGGAAATAGAACAGAGCACTACCATGAAAAAGACGTAGGAAAAATTTCTTGCAGATGAAACATTGGGAGTGAGTAATACCAGTAGAATTCAACTTTATTTATCTTAATTTTAAAAAACAACCTGATAGATGTGCTTCTGATTATTTTTTTTTTTTACATCGTTTTAACCATACTGGTTGAGCATGAAACAAATGGGAGTAGTACGTCACACTGGAGTTCGATACCGTGTTGTAGTACCGTGTGACTGGATTTGCAGTGCGTATGTTTCCTTTTCTAATGTCCTGCTTTGGCACTTACCTAATCAATTACTTCTTGCCAAAAAGAAAACAGCAAACAAACAAAAAATATTAACAGGGAAGAAACCTGGTAATCAGTTTTTAGACTTGAAAATCTAGTAAGCTTTGTTACCCTGCAGTGAAAACTTGTGTTGCTGCAAGCATCTCTGTACTTTGAGTAGGTAAGCAGTTATCTCATACACTCCACTTAAGTGGTCTTGATGAAGTCTGACTTGACTATAAGCAGAAACAGTTGGATCTCTCAGCTCTGTCTTCATCTGCAATTGGTAACAGACTAAATTTTCAGATGCAGAGAACTGTGGACAGATCATAGGGGGGAAGATTTGCTTTAAAAGAGTTGAGAGAAAAGCTTAGCTAAACTGGTTGCTTTATTTTTCAGGTATCAAAGCAAGCCAAAGAATTCCTGGAATATGTTTATGAGGAGCCATTGATTGATATCCAGCAGGAGAATCCCATGTTGTACAAGCATGCTGAGCCTCTGGCAACCGTTGTCCGCCTGAGACAGCAGTTAAAATCTCTCCGAGCCTATCTGTTCAGCTGCAGAGCAGCAGTGGCTGAAGATCTGCGTCGAAGGTAGGAACCACAGACAGCCACAGCACAAGGATGTAGTTCCCTCGTTGTGTTCAGTTTCTCCTTTGTTTTTTTCCCTCACAATCTAGTTTTGAAGGTGTTACCCATTTAGAAAGATGTGCTTGTATCTGACTTTCCTGGGTGGCTGGGTTATCTGCTGCCCAAGAAAATGGTTTTACAGGATCTGAATGTCTTTTCTTGTTGAAAACTATTAACCCAGGGGTCACACATTGTGGTGAGCATCTTTTGCTCTCCCTCAGGCTTCCTGGCTGTGTGTGAGTATTTTCACTCAGGTGTGATATGTCACGTTCCCTGTCATGTCATCGCAGTGTGGTAACCACTGTTGGGACCTTTGAAACACCACACAGTATGGCAAAGCATGAGGGAAGCCTGTCGAGTGCTTCTCCCCTCTTCTGTGATATGATCTCTCTCAAAGGCAGAGGCCGGATGTAGTACCCTGGTATGTAACCCAGCATATGATTTATGTGAGCTCTTGCTCAGCCACTGTCTTTTTCATCCATGATATGGCTGCACTGTTTTGTTTATTGGAAAACAGGTGATCACAGAACAGCAGAAGGAGTTTCATATTGAGATTTCTGCGGTGGAAACAGTAGTTTTATAAAAAGTGAACTTCATTTTAGAAGTGCTGTATCTTAGTCCATTCAGCTGCTGCTGCATTTTCCTAACAAGCTAAAAATGAACAGTCTTAAAACCATCAAACCACAGTTGCGACCATAAAAAAGCCAAGTTACTTCTGTTGTGGATCATCAAAAGAGATGGGGAGGTGTCTCTGCCCATGCCATACTGTGAGACACATGCTACTGACCTGATGGTAAATGCATCTGTAACCATTTTTGTACCCAAAGTCTGTAAGTAAGGGAAGACCACAAATAGGAGAGCCAGTGCTTCGAAATTACGAGCTGCTGAAGGGCAGGAAAGCAGGTGATATCAGTGACTGTATTTTGAGTGTGCTGTTTTAGCTGTGGAGGACCTGAATTCTATGCACTGGAGTCTTTATCCCAGGTGAGGAGTGAGGCCGTCTGCTATTCAGTACATAAGCAATGTCATTGCTTTGATGAACTACATAAGGCAGCTAAGAGAAGGATATAGCAACAAGCTTCTGGAGAGCACTGCTGAGTTCTTGTGTCAGACCCACTTTGTGTTAATAAGTGTTTGTGTCTTACTGCTCGGTTTCTATTATTTGATAGGGCAGCTTACAGCATTTTAAAAATTAAGATTGTTTTTCTTTTATTCTAGAGGATGGTATTATCTTGCAGAGCTGTTTTACTCTTCACCTATAATAACTTTCCTATGCCATCTTCTTCAACTGTAGTAAACCCAAAAGGAGAATAAGAATTGTGAAGGCTGCCATTCAGAAAAAGTGGCAGAAAAGAAATTATGCTTTGTGATTAATGCTGAAGAAAAGAATGCCCTGATTAAAATAGACAGGAGGAGGCACGAGACTAAATGGACTTGGGTAAAAGAATGAAAGAAGAGAGATCAAAGGAGGCCTAAGCAGAGAAATCAATGGACTAGAGACAAAGGGATGAGGGAAAGCCAGGAGAAGGAGATTGAAAGAGGAAGGGATCTTGGGAAGTTTAAGAGTTAATGAAGAAATCAGGACAAAGAGGGAGCCCAAAACCTACCTCCAGAAAGGAGAGATGACAAGTGCTGAGTAAAGAAGAGGAACAGACAAAAACTAGCACAGAAATGTGTGCACGATCTTTTCTTAGGATGGGGAGGAGAGAGAAAAAACTCCCTATATCAAAATGAAACCCCCAGAATGGCAGGAGGGGAAACTGGGAAATACGCTCCAAATGCTCCCTTTTCTTATCTGAGGGTTCCTTCACGCTGTCTCCAATTAAAGTTTTTTGTGGTAGAGAGGAGGTCTCCAGCTCAAGACGGGTTTGCTTTTGTACTGGGGAAGCATCTCCAGTTTGATGGGACTCGTTAAAAGTGCTCTAAAAGCCACTGAAGGAATGTACAAAACACACCTTAGAGTCCAGCTCCTTCTTGGTCTGTGAAGTCTCTCTTCAGGTGGGTTTAATGCTCAGTTAGTCCCTCGGATCTTCTCTAAGAGGTTTGCAGAAATGGAAAGGAAGAAAAAAAGAAAAAATATTTTCCTAGGAGTTGTTTCTTCCTCAGAACTCATCCCAAAGGCTTTGCTTTCTGCAAGTAGTATCACAATGTGCAGACATTCACTACCAATGTGATGGCTTTATAGAGCACAGCTGAAAAGCAAACAAAGAAAATAAGTGACTTAAATTTCCCTTTGGCTCATCACATGGGTATGTTGCAAGAAAAGGAGGAGTTTAAACAATATGGTGAGACAGCATTCCTAAATTTAGTAGTTTCCTAGTTAGAAATGAAAGGCTGGGGGAGAGAATCCAGTTATCTGTTCTGCTCTAAAAACATTCTTTTTCCTTGGTCTTCACCTTAGTATGTGAATGACTATTAATCACAGGAAAGTGAACACAGCATCTTGAAGACCTGTCAGACCCATATAAACAGACTGAAACAAGCTGTTAATATTGCTGTCTAGGGAGAACTAAAAACAGACTGATTAATTGTATTGGCACCTTGCTGCCTTTGGGACACTGATAGAGCCTGCCTTATTAGGGAAAAGCAGATCACTCTGAGGTTTCTTTTATTAATACTACATGTATTATCATCTTTTTTAAATCTGTACCTTGCTCTTGAACCCACATCACAAAATGAAGATGACAATGAGGTTGGAAACGCTTGGTGTCGTCTGGGAAGACAAAACTGTTTACAGTGCCTACAAGTCACTTTTTGTGAAGAATTCCAGATGGCTATAAACCAGGTTAGCTCAGGATCCAGTTGGCTTAAATGTGGAAGTGTTATTAATAATGTTTGGTGTGCATAGATAGGTATTTTGAGAACTTTGAAACTTGGCATCTAGGAGAGAGCACAGGGCTGAACCACATTGTGGACTTTGAAGAAGCAAGTAACCAAGTAGAAAGAAAGGAAGAAGAAAAGGAAGGGAGAAAGGAAAAGAAGCAGAAGAAATCCTGAAAGTATCTAGAAGGCTCACAATAAAAGGTGGTCTTCATCAGTTATAATGATTTGTTCTCACCTATTGCTCCACTGGATTCTGAGATCTTTTTATATTTGCAAAGGAGAAAAAAATGAAGGAACTCAGACTTGGCTGAGAGGAGAAATAAGGCCCTCCACCAGTGCGTATCAGCACTTTTCCTCTGAGATTAGCCACCTGAGACTTTGAGCCTGTTGCTGAGCTCGCTGTTTTACAAGGGATGTTGTTATGCCTAGTTTGCTATGGCTGTCACCTCAGTATTGCAACAAACATAATTTGCCTCAAATGTCTTTACTCAACAAGTTCTCCCTTGTTTTGGTTGCCTTGCTTGTGTGGATGCTGTTCAGGCAGAAACATACAAGACCGAAACCTAGAGCCAACAGAGAAGTAGTACGAGTGAAGCTGTACGGATCCCACCACCACCTGCAGGTTATGGGATGATGAATGAATGGCACAGACAAATGAGGTGGAGTCAATAAAACTGATAGCTGGGAAAGAGCGAGAATATCCAAGTCCATTAAATAATGAGGTTATTCTGTGAAGCCATGCTAATGATGCAAGTTTTTTCTGGTTTTGCTTTCTTCCTTTTATTTTTAGACATAAAACACACTGTGTGTTTATAGCACAGCCTCTTTTCCTCTGTTCTTGTCATGGCTGAAGGCTTTTCAGGCCAAGGAGTTGTTAGAATGATTTTTTGGGAAGTCTTCAGGCCACCTCCATGTCTACTGTAGGGTGTAGGCTAACCCAGGTCAACCTTGGAGCTCTCTTTGGGCTTTCCACTGTCATAGTGATACACCTAAACTAGCAGTTCAGGTGTTGCTAGCCCAGGTATTTTAGGTAGATGGCAGTGACACAAGGTAAATGTTCTGCAGCACATTCCCTTATACATTAGGGCTCGTTAGAGTGCCTTTGCTCTGTAAGTAAATCTTCTGAATGGTGGTGAGAAACTGTATGGAAAATTTTCTCTCTTGTTACTTTTCTCTGTCCGATACCATTTGTCTATCAGCTCTAGGACAGCAATACATCAGTTTTACCCTGCAAAACTCCAGAGCTGGATACATTACTTAGCGTCTTACAGGAGGACCAAATTAGAGCGTGCTGTTGCAGCAGGAGGTTAAAGGTACAGCTCTAGTGCTGAAGACGTGTGGTCCTGGCTGAGCCTGCCGGTCTGTCAGCACGATGCGAAACAAGCCCAAATTCAGTTATGCTGAACAATAGAGTCCTGTCACTTCCTACAGTGAGGCCCTAAACATATCACTTCTGACACAGGAGTAGATTACTTTCAAAATATTTGTGTGGCAATTGGGGAACCTGTCTAAACACATCACAGGAATCCTGATTGATCTTATGCAATCACTATACCACCAAATACCTCATGTATGTGAAGCTGGGGCTATGTCATCTTTTAGACTGAGGACAACAGTAGGTCATTAAGTCATGTCCAGACTGTCAAAGGAGATTGTTTTCTCCATTTTCTTTGCAATGGGTCGTCCATTTGGAGAGTGGAAAATCCCAAAGCAGGGGTACAAACACACAACCTGTGAAAGCAGTAGACTGAAGACAGAAGAAGGCATGAGCAGGAAAGGAGCAGAAGGATGTGGTTTCATAGCACTCGGGACTCTTGATTTAATGGGAAGACCAACAGAAGTAGAAAACTTGTTGTGTGGGTGATTGGAAAGAGGGCAACAGAGAAACTCATTCAAAGAGAGTATCTGGGTATCCTGAGAGGATCCAGTGTTAAGACCAAACAACGCCCCAAAGTGAGGAAAAGTGAGAAAATAAATGCAGAGATGTGTGCACGAGCCATTTGTTGTTTTATGTAGATACTGCATGCGTGTAGTCATTGCAGTAGCTGAAATAAAGCATGCCTGTTGATGGAGCTCTTACACACACACACCTCCCCCCACCTCTTTTCTTCAACTCGTGGTTTTTTTGAAGAAATAACTGTGTATGTGGGGTCCTTGCAAGTTAACATCATGAAAAGCATTTGGCTAAAACTGTAGGAGTTGGAGTTAAGGTGAACTTTGAGTTTTCATTTCAACTAGGGGTAAAAAACTGCGCTGGAGCCACAGGATGTGTGCCAGAGCAGCTAGAGTAGAGGCAGTACTGCTGTCTGGTCAAGCCAAGGGAGGTTAAAAGCACAAATCAGTGCTCTACCATAGTAAGCATCCAGCTGGGGAGCATGCCAAGGTATATAAGTTTTCCAGAGGAGTGGTGGGTCTTTCAGTTCATGTTAGCATTTTCCGGTCTAGGGGCACACATGCATCTCCTTGTCATATAGATCAGTAATATGAGTCACTTTTCAAAATGGTAGTTTCCATTCACCTTTTGAGACTAGATTGCTTAAAAAATACCCATAATGATTTAAAAATAAGTTCCTATTAGATGTGGACACCACATTAAATATGATTTGCACCATTTTTATTGCTGTTTTTTTACATCAGAACTTCCAGCAGCAAACTGCAAGGGTTCAGAAATGCCTGACAAAAACGAAGAGTGTTTTCTCATTCTTAATTTCAAGTTAATTGGGAGATCTAAACTATTTTGATTCCTAAATGAAACTGTGTGCCTCTAATTCTCTGCATCTTGCGTTTAATAACAGCAGTACTTAATTCCTGAGATGATTTGCAGTAATTCTTGTCTTTTGCAATGTTACCATGGCCTTGCTCAAGTAACCACAGAGGAGAGAGAGTTAGTGTACTGCATTTTAGTTGAAAGTTTATATACTGGTTCAGGACTGCTGATGGATGATAAGAGTAACTGTTTTAACATAGGGATGCTCATGGAGTATTTCACAACAACATGAAGCAATACCTTACCTGGATATGCTTGCTAATAAATCTAGCACTTAGTGTGGCCTGAAGATATTGAGGAATGTCTGCTCCCAGAACATAACCAGGACAGTGCTCATACTTCAGAAATGTGAAATGGTTCACAAATGCCATTTTAGCCAAACCCATAGAATTAGAAAAAAAATCTAGTATAATACCACAATAATTAAATAAATAAGTGGGATTTTGTTTTAAATTCGTTAATTTATTTCTACCTTCAGATCACTGGGTTTCACAGGGCCTTGCTTACCCAAGTAACTGTTTTGGCTGTGAAGTTAGGGTCCTCCTCTCCCAGAATACTTCCAGGAGCTGGCATTTCCAAGGAATTACAAAATCAAAAGCCTGAATAAAACTATAAGAATTAGCAACACTGGAAAAATTTCTGCCTTTTCCCCTCACCTCTGATGCTGTTCTCTACCTCAAATTAACAGATTCCATGTCAAATGAATTGCAAGAGAAAACCTAGCAAGAGATATTCTTTACTTTGTGACATATATTTGGGATAACTGGCAATTCCCTGATATCTCTTTGTACTTTTTAAATCAAGTAGTAACTCTGAAAAGTTTGAGTTCCTGTCAGTAGAATTGGATCGTACGCAGGTCCTGCCCGTGTGCTATGCACGCAGATGCAGCTTTTGGTGGTGCACGCTGTGGGGACCTCAGAGGTCTTCTGGCCCCCCTCATCCGGGGCAAACAAAATTTGGGAACAGTAGTAATCAACATGTGCTTGCCTGTCAGCTGCTTTAGTTTCCAGCATGGTGCAGCAGCTTCACAGTAAATTGGTGGTGGTGTAAGCTGCAGCTGCTGGCTGAGGAAATGGACTTGGTACCTGTGGTGCTGTGCCAGCTGTGGGTGTAGCAGCTTCCTGCAGAGGGGTGGAGGGGACGTCTGAGTGGCTGCGTGCTGGACTGGTGCATCTGCGTCTCCTGTGAGTCAGAGCTCAGTCATACCATTCTCAACCTGGTCAAACAAGACACTCCTGGCTGGCACATGAAATCATGGTGCCAGCTTCCTTGCCTCCTCCCGTCCTAGGTTTCAGCAGGCTTTTTGGTACAAAACAGACTTGGTTGTGCCCACCTGCCAGCTAACTTATTTCTTTTGGTTGGGCTGTAAAAAGAAGAGTTCGTGCTGTTTATCACGTTTGTACTTTGTGTTATAGTGTCAGGCTTGGGCAGATTAATTGGTTGTAGCTTTAGCAGAGCTGTCAGGGTATTTAACCCATTGGAGAAAAATTACCTAAGCCGATGATAAACAGGCTTTAAATGCAGAGCAATTACTTAGTGCTAACAAAGCACCATGACTACACACTTCGTCCAAATGCAAAAAGCAAACTCTTATCAGTGGTTCTGTTTGCAGAAGGACACTAAAAGATAACCCTTGTTTGTGCAAATACTTACCTGATAAGATCATCCGAAAGGGAACGGATTAAATTTCTGGTTCTATCTTGCCTGAAGGTTATGCTTCAGATTACAAAGTATCAAATAAAAAAGAATAATAATCACAAACTGAGAATGCTCAGTTCTCTTTTTTGGTTAGATCAAAAGTCGTCTTTTCTGTTTGTGTTGATTGCTTTTGTTTCTAGCACAGAACAATAAAGCAATTTAGAGACCTTTAACCAACAGGACCAATCATTGTTCACAGGAGCTGGCAAAGCCAGAGGGCTGGTTAGCTTTGAACTTGGTTTGTTCCTTGCAGGCTTAACCCTGACTGGTGACCAGGGTTTCCAGAACAGCAATCCTGTGACTCACAACTCTTCTGTTTTGCCTCGATGGTGAAACTGGTCCGGGAGTTTCCAAACTGTGAAAGCTTAGGAGGTGCTTTTAGTGGAGCATGCACTCGGTGCCATTTGCCTCTCAAGGGTCACAGGTCACATTCTGAAGCAGCAGAGGTTTGAGTTTTTATTGTGATGAGTCTTAACATCTTGCGTTTGACCTCTGTCTAGCTCACTCTAGTTGTTTTCTGTGTTAAGATTTGTCTGAAAGGACACTGTTTATTGAATGCTTTTAATTGACCAACTTTAAAAAAAAATCAGTTCATTAGAGTGCATCAGTCAAAAGATTTACAAAACTGACACCTTTTGTTTTGCTTTCAAATAACTTACCAGAGATTTCCCATTTAGCGTTTGTAAAGGACCTTTCTATCAAGGGAAAAATAAAATGCAAGCACATGTTTCAGTCTTTTTGGATCAAAGCCTTATATTAACCCAAGCATGCTCAAAGCTCCATCTCATGCAGAAAGTAAATATGTATTTTCTAGTGAAATGTTTCTAACTGTAGTTGTCTTAATATGGTCTGTGGTCTGTGTCAAATGTTTAGACACGAATGAGGTTCTAGGTTGATCTGGATGCTAACACTATGACATGGTGTTTATGCAGATGGGAGCCCCATCTCACCTGCTGTACTTTGGCTTCCTTTGGCTAATTTAAGTTGCAGTTGACAGGGGAATGAAGATGGCAAAGATGTTACATTCCTACTACTCAAATGAGAGGTAGTGTCTGGGTTGAGAAGCAAGAGGCTCTGCATTAGTCCTGTGTGCCCCCTACTGAAAAAGGCTTTATTATAAAGCCATCACCTCACTAGGCCCAGAGAACCTGTGCAGACCAGCAAGCCGTGGGAAACCAGCCGTGATTCATTTTCTTGCTCACTGGACTACTTGGTCTGTGTAGATTTCCTGCCCCAACTGATTTGCTTGCATTTTATGATGAGGTCTTTTGAAAATGTGTTTTGAGTTTGTTACGTTGTCCCTATAAGGAATGCTGTAAAAGTGGCTGGTGCTTACAGGGTGGCATAATTCCAATTTCTGGCAAGCTTTCTCTAGCATCATTGTTCTGCAGTTTTTTGGTATTTTGATGTCTCTTATGCTCTTTCTGCCCACCCACTAGAGGGTGTCAAAACTGGTCATAAAGAGATGCATTTTTGGGAGGTGGCATCACAAGTTATGTTGAGGTAGCTGTTTAGTTTTGCATTTTCTTTCCAAGTGGGACTAATAGACATTTTCTGGAGGAGATCACAATTCCAGATGTGCAGCACAGCAAGATGTGTTTTTGAAACAGCTGCTCAGTTCACCACAAGTGTAGTGAGGGTGTATCATTTATATTTTAAACGATCAGGGGCTGAGCTGCCTACTTTTAGGCTGTTTCAGTAGTTTAATACTCATGGACCTGTATGCTCTCCACCTTTGGTGACATTTGCAGATGTTGTGGAAGAGTTTTGTACCTCCACATGTATTGAGAACCATACAGGAACTGGTCTGGTTGCTTCATAAGAAATTTTGTAAATGCTGTTGTATGTGTGTGCTCTGGCTGCTCAGCTTTTTACTGTGGCCCACCACAACCAAATTGTGATTTTTCAAGACAATGGAAGGACTGCAAATCTGAAGCTGAACCAGCCTTACTTACTGAGGGTTTTCTAATGCCTCAGTTTCCATAGCAATGGAAATAAGCATTCCTCACTTGAGCGCTAAGTAAGTGCGTGTGTCTATCTGTCTTGCATAAGACTGGGAGGGCAGTGCCTACTTCTTTTCCTGGAAATAGATATGGAAGGGAGGAAGAGTGTTAGATGTTGCAGAGCTGCTGCTGCTGCAAACTAACATATCTCAGGGACAGGTACAGGGAGAGGATGACAGTCACCAGGGCCTGACAAAGGGAGTCCCTCGATCATGAGTTTGCATTTCATCTGCACACATTTTATTAGGAGTTAGAACTTGCAGGAAATAAAATGCAGACCTTGAAGGCAGGGGAACGTGATGTTAGTCATCGATATTAGTCGTTGACAGTTTCTGCCTTATGGCTATTCAGGCTATTTCCTGAAAAAGGAAATCTTTCATTAGCTAATTATTTTCCTCAGCAGTGCTGTAAGGGCATCGGCAAAGAATACATTTCCTGGCAAAGCTTAGTGCCTGCCTGTGTGATCAGGGGAGAAAGAATTTCTTTCATTAAAATTTCCTCATCAATTAGAGGTGAAAAATACTAATGGCTTCAAAATGCTGTTCAGAGTTGACTTCTTAGCAATCAATTTTAGTAAGTCTTCTATGTGCAAATGAGGAATCCCAGTGTCATATGTTGTTTGATACCTGGATTTTGACTGTTTTCTAGTGGTCTTTGACATTATGCCAAGTGTACTATGAAGGTGTGATGCAGCAGAGCCACTGAAACATGTTCATCTCTAGTAGAAGCAGTGGTATAGCCTACAGAACTAAAAGGGGAAAAATGCAGCGTCCCAGTGAGACTGGCAGAGCAGACATGCTTGGTGAGTCAGAAGGAGCAAGGGCACAGTCCTGCTCCAGAAGAGTGCTGTAAGATTGGCAGCGCCCAGTTGTCAGTGCCTTGCTTGCAGGACTCTTCCCCTCGCACCCCAATAAAACTTAGATTTTTTTTCAAAAGTACAAAAGAAGTACGAGACTTTGTACCCCTCACCTTAGCACCAGTGAAAAGTCCTAGTCCCTCCGAGACAGCTTTGAAATCATCAGTTTAAGATAGCTGTGTAAGACAGCTAAGGGAGTGCTTTTGTTATTTCTTAGATTCAGTGTTCTGTTGAAGATTGCAGTTGGTACTGTTATCTGTGCCGAGCTGTGTTTTAGCTCATTATGTTGTCACGGCTTCTCAGATCTCTTCTTTGTGTTCCTATGTACTTTGTCATTAGTGTCATGTCATGATCATGTACGTTCATATCGGCCTTTCAGTCTCTTTGGTTTTTTGAACATCCAGTGGTCTTTCTGTTCACTGTCATTCTGTTCTACCGTTACAAACCAGTCTTTGGCAGAGCTCTGTTCATGCATTTAATAATATCAGGAATTTAGCTTCTGTATTGCCTTAAAGCTACATGATTGTAATGTAGGAACTGAGTTCACATTTTCTTCTCTAAGCACCATGTGGTATAGAATAGTTGCACCTCTTGAGAGAGATTTGGTTGCTTTTTTTGGAAGAGTGATGTGATTTTCCACTCCCCACGGTACCTTAGTATGGTGGTGTATTTGTTCTGTATGGATGGAAAAGAAAGCTGTTTGGCTGGTTGTTTCTCTGCGTGTGCACACAGATAGATATTTTTTTATTAGATGCACTTTTTCCCTTCCTGACATCTTTATGACAGAGAAATAGGTTTTCATAACATTTTCTTGCTAATAACCACTTACCCTTACAAGGTCTGTTTTTCTCTGTAACTTTAACCCAGTTTTTCATTTTATGGCAACTCCCTCTAATTAGAACATCTCTTCTTTGCTCAGGTTTCTGTAATTTAGCTTTGCTGAACAGATCTATCAGTGGATAATCAGTGGTCTTGCCTGAAACCTTGGTTTATATGAGGAAAATACGGCCTTTCTCAAACAAGTCATTATAAAGTCTATACCAATATATATATTTCTGTATGCAAAAGGGAATTTATATCAACCAGCTTTATGTTGGAAGAGCAGTATCTGCATGACATTTTCCCCAGTATAGCTATTTTAGTTACAAAACCATAAATCACAGTTACAGCTTTCTAGCAGACCAGGAATCTTGTACTAAAAACAATAAGAAATGCTTTTAATGTATAGCTTGAGTTACTTGTTTTTATTACTGGGTTAACTGTTTAAAGAAACACCTTCTGTGCTCAGAAAGAGCTTCCAATGGCTGTAAATGTCATGGTACCTGCTCACCTGACAGTTGGAGAATGACGCTGGCACAGCATTCATTCTTATTGTGGCATTGCTGTGCCCATAAGGGATGCTGTAAAAGTAGCTGGTGCTTACAGGGTGATACAATTCCAGTTTCTGACAAGCTCTCTCAGGCATCATTGTTCTGCAGTTTTTATGTGGAGAGAAGGAGTCTCTGAATTTCCCAGTCAAAAAGGCATGACACACATCCATTTTTCTCTCTTTTAGGATCTTTCCCAGAGAGTATCTTCTCCAGCAAATCCATCTTTATTCTCTCGCAGACCTTCAGCAGGTAAGTTTCTTCAATTAATTCTACCTGTTATGAATCAAGCCTGTTCTCATCTCCAGTGCTAATTGTACATTCTCACGTCTAGCTAATAGTAGCATAAATGGCTTTACTTCCAAGCCATCTCTGTGGTTTATAGTTTAACATAAAAATGGATTAACAGAGGCATTAGTTAGGGATGAGAGAGAGAGAAAGCCTAGAGTGTCAGTGTTGAAATGGGGCTGGAGAGTTGCTGAAAAAGAAAAGTGTAGTCTGCAAAGAGAACTTTACTGTGATAGATTTTTTCATCTGATCAATCTAAGGCTTAGCCTACGGGTGACAAGTAGTTGTTTCTTTGCTTGAAAGAATTGTTATTCAAGAATGTGTGAGTTTGTACAGTGCAACATGCTTATTCACAAAGTCTGCTAGGCGTTACCACAGAAGTGGGGGGGAACTACCAGAAAAAAACAAAACCACAAGAACTTCAGCAAGCCTGCTACACAAAGTTTAAAGCATGCAGTTGCTACTATGACAGACAGGACCAAAGAAGAGGCAATATGCCAGCAAACATGTAATTGCACTGATATTGATTGAACTAAGCAAGCACCTTGCAGTACATCTGCCTGAACAGCAGAATTTTATTATGTACTGAATTAAACAAAAGGAAATTGGCAGAAAGACCTGAAAAGAGAGGACAGGGAATCTAAGGTGGATGTGCTGCAGTGCTCAGATGCACAATGGACTAAGCAATGAGGTAAGATGCACTAGCTGACCCAGGCACATCTGTGGTCACACTCTAATGCTGTTGGCAGTGATATGTAAAACACATTATTTTGAGCTTCTTCCACTGATGTTTCCCTCATCTAGTGGTGCCTTTTTTGCAGGATAACAGGTAGGATAGTCAGATCTGGATGTCCAGTTGACACACTTAAGTGGAGGTAGTTCAGATGCCACTCAGAGCTGAAGACTACAGTACTACAAGAAATGTGGCTTTTGTTGAGTGGTGAATCACAGAATGGAAGAGGTTGGAAGGTACCTCTGGAAATCATCCAGTCCAACCCTCCTGCCAGAGCAGGTTCACCTAGAGCAGGTTACACAGGATCGCATCCAGGCAGGTTTGGAGTATCTCCAGAGAAGGAGACTCAACCTCTCTGTGCAGCCTGTTCCAGCACTCTATTACCTTCTAAGTAAAGAAGTTTTTCCTTACATTCAGATGCAACTTCCTGTGTTCCAGTTTGTGCCCATTGGGTACCACTGAAAAGAGTCTGGCCCCATCCTCTTGACACCCACCCTTTAGATATTTCAAAGCATTGATAAGATGTTCTCAGTCTTCTCCAGGCTAAACAGACCCAGGTCTCTCAGCCTTTCCTCACAAGAGAGATGCTACAGTCCTCTAATATCTTTGTAGCCCTCCACTGGGTACTCTCCTGTAGTTTCTTATCTTTCTTTAACTGGGGAGCCCAGAACTGGAAGTCACATAGTAGAACTGTTTCCATGTATAAAATAAAAAGGCCATTCATCTGAGGTCTAAATCTGTTTCCACATCTTTTTCAGCATGTTCTGCTATCTCATCTTTAATAATGAAGCCATGAAAAAGCAAGCTACTTAACTCCAGAGCAGCAATCTCCCTGGTGGGCCTGTCTATTAGCCTCCAGTGCTTTGTAAGCTGCTTAATCAGTTCCTAACATTGGTAGTAGATGTTTTAGAAGCAATCAGCAGCTTATCCAGCACCCTGTGGGAGGGAAGGAGGGTAGAAGTCACAATTCATCCATTGATTTAGCAGTTCCCTTTAGCCTGTTTCTTTGTGTTTGTGTTTGCAAGACACCTTCTCTTCCCTTGAGGGCCCCAGCCCCAAACTTATCATATTCAGAGGCAGTATAATTTGATTACCATTTCTGCTGGGGTGGGTTAAATTGCATTTACCTTTTAATCTAGCTGTATGCTTGTTGTCAGCCTGGAGAGGGTTTTCCACATTTCAGAAGCTCCAAGTTTGAAATCAGATTGCCTGTTTTTGTCTAAGTGGAACCAGAGTGGAACAGGGAAGACGGCCTCATTGAGAAAATTAATCTAACAGCCAGAGAAACACTAATACCCTTACAGCCCCTGCCTCCTCCCTCGTTTGCTCCTTACCACTGCTTTCTCCTTATTGCTCATAATTTTTCACTGGCCTGCAGTTTGGGTGTTTTTTAATCCTAAAAGTTTCCCCTCATTTTGATTCCTCTGCTGCCTATTTCCTCATATCCATGGGCTGCTTTTGCACTGTATCCTGCTGTCATGTAGACTGCATGTGTTTGGGGAATTAACTAAAAGGTTTATTAAAGATTAATGGAAAGATAAGGCATGGTGAGTGAATTAGAAAAGCAGAGAGGGGTAATCTGCAGATATAAGCAACCTTTACCCTGGTTAGTCCCAGCTCAATTCTGATTTGTTTCCCAGCCAAGTTCTCTTTAAACATCCTAGAAAACATAGATTGCTTTCTACCAAGCAGCTGAGTTTCAAAAATGTATTATGAGGGTCTTAGGTGCAAAAAAGTTGAAATGTCTGTTTGCCACTAGATGAAGCAGCATACAATACTATTCTAAAATGAAATGTAATTTAAATCTCTTTTCAAGCTTATCAGAACTCCATGCCTAGACGTTATGGATGTGACAGAGTACATACTCGACCTATCTGATAGTCTGGGGATGGTTGTAACTTGGATCTGTTTGGACAGGGCTCTACTGGGGGAGACCTTAACTGTGAAGTTGAAAGCAGAGTGGAACAAATTTAAACAAAATGTCCTTAATTTGGAAACTCACCAAATTGTGGTGAGGTAGTGGTTTTACTTGTACTTTTACTCATTAACTCATGCTTGTATTGCAGATGCGAGTAGGCCTGACCTTTAACCAAAGAGGCAGCGAGTGATGGCCTTTATCTGTATGTGCATGTCTATTTAAAATTAACACAAACACACGCATGTACACCAGCAAGGTTTCACTGCAGACCAGGGCCCTAGGGATGACATTGAAGTTTACAGCAAGTCTGTCTGTGGGCATTCCCATGGGGAACCTATTCGTGGGACCCTCTTGTCGTTGTCATTGGAGATGTTAGCAGGAGGCATAACTAATGAGGTGCATTCAGATTTAACAAGCAGAAACACAAAGTGTGACAGCTCTCCCATTCTGCCCCATTGGCTACACTTGCTTTCCTTTCCAACCCTTCCTGGCATCATCTACCCAGCGTCGCCCATAACACCACTGCACCTCTATTATCTGGTTTATCCAGGGTTATTCAATGAAAGGTTTAAAGAGGAAGACTTGCCGTTGTTAGGAAGCAAGTATTTACTCCTGAAATTGCTGTTTTTAGCAGGCATATTTCACTGAAAAAATGGATTACTCTTCTTTCTGTGCAGTATAGACCCTTATGGTGCAGTCACAGTCCAGGGTAGCATCACCCTAAGCCTACTGGAAGTGTGAACTCTGTTTTCTGCTGCCATTACTAATGAATGTATCACTGGTTTTCTGGAGATGTGGACACACTTCATGCAAACTGGAGTTAAAAAACATTCATTGTTTTGTGACTATTATGGGGCTGCTTTTGGTGAGACTGACAGTTTTTACTCTGTTAAACGTTGATTTGGACAGAAGCTGACTCAGGCAAGACTTTTGCATTTCTTAGAAAAAGTAATTCTTGCTACTTATACTAGATGCCATATTAAAGGGAGCTTTTAATGTGAAAGATGAGGTGACTATTGTGATGAGATCAGAATTAAGGTGCTTAATCCCCACAGAGTTAACTAAGGTCTTGCTTGTTTTTGAAGACTTGTTTACATGGGAACACTCGGGAAGAAAAATGAAGTGACAAAGCATGGGAATTTAAAATTATGAATTACATTGAATCACTGTGTAAATACTGTTACTCAAAATATAAGTGTTTTTCATTTGATTTATCTTCATTTAGTTTGGAAGCAAAGTGAGTTAAATTACGTTAAGACAATTTTCCTTCTGAATGTGTATGTCCATACAGGGATTTAATGTAGTATAATTTACCCATTTTAACATTCTAGATAGACTAATCTGTTAAAATTTAATTAAAACATCCATTTACTTCAGATCAACTCACCGGACATTCTACCTGTAGATGAACCTGCAAACAATGTGAAGAACAGTGGAGAGAAAGGATGAACAGGAGAACCATATTCTAACAATAATATAGCATAGGTCATATGGTGAATATGATTCGTATAAAAATCTGTAATGGAAATGCTTCTTTGCAGAACACACAGTGAGCATGAGGAACTTAATGCCGCTGTAATATTACAAAGGGCGGAAGTTTATCATCTTAGAGAGGATTAAGTATCCATAATGAGAATGTCCACAGTTACACTACATAAAATAAAGAGATTATAAGGATTCAGAATAGACACATTATTTACTGAGGGGATTAGCAAGATGTCTTCCCTATTGACAAGACGGATCAATTCTTTCATCTTCCTCTGACGCATACAGTACTGATTACAGCATCTGATAGGGTTTGGACTAGGTGAACAGTTGATCTAGCAGAAGCATTCCCAGTATGAAAATCTTAATGTTTCTGTTCAAGATTTTGTGCATATAAGGTTCTCTAACAAAAATATGGGGAATAAAAATGAACTTAAATGAAACATAAGTTCCACCTAATTTGAGCCTAGTATATTGTTAGATCAGGATTAGGAAGCCTTAGAAGGACAAATCACTTGTTAGGTCTCATTCACCTTTCCAGGCTTTTAACCCATGCTGTACATTGATCACTTCTTCTTTTCCAATGGCAAATTTGGGTCCTCTCTGTATTTGCCTAGACTGAGATGGAAGAAGAGATTGGAAATGCTCTTTTTAGCTTGTGCAATCCTTTGGATTGATTTAGACAGGTTTCATGTCCCAACAATAGCAAAGACTGCAAGGAGATATGGGTTTAATTTTTTTTTTCTCTTGCTGTTTTTTTAGAAGTAAAACATCTTTTCTGACCACTCTGTCTTCATACAGTTGCTGAGAAATGCTCAGCTTAGATTTATGACGTACAGCCTGATGACTTCCCAGCCCATCAGTGACAGTGTCCTTGCCCAGCAATTTCTTTTTATTCACGTGTAAAAAGGGTGGGATGTGACATCTAACCCACATGCCTGTGCTGGTGAAAGTCAGTAGTGTGCTTGTGACTATATTGATTAACAAAACTGGGTTTTGACTGACATACTTTGGGCTTTCTCTAGTTTGAGAAGTGTTACTGGGATAGGTGAAGGACAAGCACCCCCCACCCCACCACCTGCTATTAACAGATACAGCTGTACCTGTAAAAGCATTAGTGCAAACTCAGTTGTATCAAGGAGAAAATCTGTTGACATTTGTTTCATTCAGTGATTCACTATAAGCTGTATCAGCTTATACTTTTATTTACCAAAGAGGTTTACGCATGTAACTGTACCAGCAGATCCTGTTAAGTTTAGGCAAGCCTTTTTTTTGCTTGAGGGGCAGGTGGTGGCAAATGAGAAGGAGAATTAAGTTTTTGGCAGGCCTAGCCATTCTGAGATGGCTGAAGATTATTCTGTCACGGTTCTCTGCAAGAGTTCACTGTCCTCAGCAAGGGCAGCAAAATGCCAAGCACATCTGTGCCATAGTCCAGAGCTCAGCACCATAGTGAAAACACTGATTTACATCCCCAGCCTCCCAAGCAAGGGTTGACACAGCATGTGTGACAGATATGCAAGTCCTGCAGTGCGTTACTACCAGTATTCAGCCGACTGCAGGTGGGAAGACCTTGCTTAGAGTAGAGCTGGTTTAAAACAGCGGTGGGTTTTAACTCATCTGTCAGGTACAGCCTCTGCTCTTAAATATTTGGTAGGAGGTAGACAGAAACAGATGGTTGGGGGGGGTGGGGGGGTGAGAGGCATATGTATTGTTGGTTTGTACAGTGGGCCAGTTCTCATCCTAAGGCACGTGAGGTCTGGACTCTCTTCCCAACTCCACTGCAGGCTTTCTCTGACACACAGGAGAAGTAATTTCTAATAGGATTAAGGTAAAATGGGTCCCAGTTTAAAATAGGCATCTTAAACATAATTACATTCAAAAGAGAGAAACCAGCACTTTGGAGAGGTAGTCTGCCTGACGTATTTTAAATATGTAGTGCAATTTAAATACATTAAGATTTTGAGACACTGAAATGATTTTGTACTTGAACTATGTAAACATGCATCTTGGACCATAATGCCTTAATGCTAATAGCGATCTTTATGTCTTTCCTTTAGACCTGTGCCTGTATGGCTGTGGTAACTGTGTTAGCAGAAGAATATAAAAATAGTTTTAGGATAGGGAAACCACACAGTATACACTTACATAAATATTAAAAGGTCTGATACCAAACCAGCAATTAAACAGCTTGTGTACTTACCTGTGGCTATGGCTCCTTTATCACTCATTTCTGTCCTTCCCTGGAGTTTGCGAGCACTGAGCTACCTTTCTGCAGAACAGGAAGATTCAGGTGAGCTGATAATCCAGGTGTGTGTGTAATTCACCAAAGTGCTGACAGCTCTGCTTACAATTAGTGGTAATGGCAGTGATGTTACTGGCATTTCCTTTTTACCACAGCTCTGCTGGGGAAGGGAGTTGCTGTCATTCAGAATGGCTCATGGTCAGGTGGGGAGCGTGGCAGAGCTGGCCAGGAGCAATTTGGCAAGTAGCAGCAAGGAAGACAAGTTTATCTGAGTTAGGTGTGTTAAAGTCTTGGAGGCAAACTGTGAAGATACAGGAAGATTGTTAATGGGCATTTTTATTAGCAGAACTGGTTTTTGCACTGCTTGAAACCAGAATTTTCAACAGGGCTTATTAAATACATGTGGTGCTTTTCCGTGTGAATATGTAATCTAGGCCACTTGGGATAAGTATGGCTTTTTAGAATGAAACTTTAAAACAACTCAGCAGTGGTGCCAGTGGCTTGCGGGAGCTTCTGAGTTGAGATCTCCAGAGATATTTTAATTTTTTCAGCCCTTAGAAGAGGTAGTAGCTGTATAGGCTACACCTTTTCTAGTGCTTTGTGCTAACCAGGTTTCTTCTGTTCTTTTTTTGCTGTGCAGAATAAAAGACCCAGTACTGGAGTTCAGGGTTAGCAGTGTGAAAGATCGGGCTCTAACCTCATTGCTGTACTTCACATAAAATGTCTATTCAGGAGAGGCAGCTGGACATATCTCAAGGAATAACATCCCAAGAAACCAAATTTCCTGAGGAAACAAAATACTGTTTCAGGACTACCTGCTTGGCTGAGAGAAGAAAATTTTGTTAGAATTTTTTTTAAAACATACTTTGTACCCACAGAGCTTTTTTTTCCCCAAAGTAACCCTAGCCATTTTCTTGGTATGTTGCTTTCTTGTTCTGAAATCCTTCAGAGATCCCCTCTTTAAAATGCTCTGATCCAGTCCTGTGCAAGGCAGGAAAGTTTCTAATTTTGTGTTATCACTCATGAAATAATGTCTTACTCAGTGGGCATGTAGAGTCAGTTAACATCTCTGCATGCAATTGCTTGCTTAATCTTAAAAAAAAAAAAAAGGAGGGAAAAAAAAAAGAGGCGTGTATATACTCTCTGCCTGAATGTGTATTTGCTTGTGTGTGTATTTAGTGTCACATATGTTTTTAAACGAAGGAAAGTGCTTTCTGTTCTCTACCAGCCAAATTCCTGGTACTCTTTCAGCCTTGTTTGATTAAAACAGCCTTTCACCTTTGCTGGAATACCTGTTTCTTAAAGCAACCTATAATTCATCCCTACAACAAGATTAGGAGAACATGGGGTGTGACAAAATTGACATGTAGCTGCCTGGAAACCTTGGGGGAAGGAGAAAGAAGGAAAGATGATTGAGACATAGTGAATGTGAAGGCAGAAGCTGTGGGGCTGGAGTCTTGTTGCAGGCACAGGTGATTTCCAGGTGTGTTTTTTATACTGAGACAATTCCACCTCTTTCTCACTTGTGTCAGCTTGCACCCAGAGACCTGCTGAATTTTCAGGCTTTTCTTCCTTTCCATGAGAGGAGTGGGGGAGGGCTCAGAGGGACCTTGTCATCCTCTCTGTCTCTAGCTGTAAATTCCCTTGCACTGTCACCAGTTTGTTCCTCTCCTCCAGACAATGTAAATCTCCCTCTTCACCTTGCCCCTGCCTATATGTGCTTGTTACAGGTTAGCAGCGTTTGCTCATGACCTTGTTTTGTTTTTCCTTCTCTTCCCAGTGCCTATTATAGTTAGAAGCTAATTTGTGGAATATCACTTTAATAATACCAAATTAAAGTGCAACATGTTGAGTGTTCTGGTTCGAAAGGACTGTGAACAGCAAATGGCTCTGCAGTCAGTATGGACTGCCTGGTGCAAAGAAGTCAAAGAGAGTTTGTGATTTCTGTTTATTCGAGTTCTCACTCATTTCTGCTTTAGTTTGATTAATTTGGTGGTTGGTTTTGTGAAGGTTTTTTGTTCTTTGCAGTGTTTATCCCCAGGTTTCCTCTTGTGATATTCTCTGCCTTATGTGGGTGACGAGTTAGCACAGCACAGCGTGTGGTGATGTCGCTTTGTCTGTGTCAAGGCCAGTGATGGCAAAACGGTGGCGTGTTTGTCAGAGCCAGCTCCTTGTGCTGGTGTCAGCAGCAGATGAACGGAATCCCTGTCCTCACCCACTCCCATCCACCCTGCTGCCACCCATACCAGCAGCTGAACAGGCCCTGGGGACAGCCAGGGACCTGCAGAGGCTGTAAGGGGAAGAGGAGAGAGAGGACGGGGTGGTATATCTCCCACCCTTGCTGTCAGGAGCTGAGATTGTGGCCCATAGCATGGCTGTAGCAACAAGACTTGAGGCTCTCCTGAAGTTACTGCTATGTTTTTTTTTAATTTGTTTTACAGCACTGCATAGTGACTGATTCCAGTGTGTGTACACACAAATGTTAAGAAATCATTCTTCCCCGAAGTCACTTGCAATTTAAATAAACAAGGCAGGCAATCTGAAAGAGATGACTGGGAGTCAAAATAGCACAAGGAAAGCTGACCAGACCAGTATCTTGCACGTAACATGGGGCAGAGCTGAGATCTGATAACTGCCTCCCTGGTACTTTTACCTCATGATCATCCTTCCTCCTTCCATTTCCCTTTCCTCTGAACTAAAGATTAATTGTGCATTGAAATCATAACAAGAATTTGCGGTGTTAAGAATGTGGTGAACGGAAGGGAAAAAAATCCTCAAGGAAATTAGCAGTCTGCAAGCATTGTCTGTTCTTTAGATACAAATGACTAGGAACTTCCCAGCCAGGGAATGTGTTTTCCCTTTCTTTTCTCTGCAGCTTGCATTATCCTTAGCTAAGCATTTTGTAGCATGGTTGTCTCAAAGTCCATGTTTTCATCACAGAAATCTCAACCCTGCTGAAGTCTGTTGCAAGGCAGAGATTCTGTTTTACACTTTGTGCTTTAATGCCCAATCTCCCCACTTAATGAACGCTGAAAATACCTACTTGTTCTGCAGTTAGCAAATAGATAAGGCTTTCCTGCACCCTGATCTGCTCTTGCTCTTCCCAGCTTGCCACAGACATTACCTGTGACAGAAGAGAATGCGCCAGAAAATGGTTTCTGAAGCAGGTTGCACAACGTAAGGATAGAAGGTGGAGTGTGAAACAAAGACAGTTGACTGCAGCAAAAGAGATCTGAGGCAGGCATTAGGAAAAAGTTTCCAGCTGTTTCAAGCACTGTGGAGTTGTGGAATCTCTGTGGTGAGGAGTTTTTAAGCAAGTCAGTCTTCTGTCAGTTGGTTGTGCCCACAGGGTGAAAAATAAACCAGAGGTTTATAGAGGTGTTTTTTCTAGCCCTGTTCTCTTATATCATTGGTAGTTCTTTAAAAAGGGTGTTTCTCATCTGTCCTGGAGATGAAAAAAGATTACTGGGTCCTCTTCCACAAAGCTCCAACCGATGGAATTTGGAGGGCAGTGAGCACAGGGATGAACTAAACCGATCTGCTCCAAAGGACATTTTCTTTTCCCTTTCATTCAGTCCAGGAAACACGTTCTCTGTGGTACTCTGAAGCCTAGGCA
Organism: Mesitornis unicolor; assembly: GCF_000695765.1. NCBI lineage: Eukaryota > Metazoa > Chordata > Aves > Mesitornithiformes > Mesitornithidae > Mesitornis > Mesitornis unicolor. Next base: position 42,004 of record NW_010192922.1, on the reverse strand, counting down.
AAGCTGGAGCTTACCTCTGAGCTTGTTAGCAAAAGGTGTGATTCAGACTAGCTGCTTCTGGAGAGGTAGAAAGAAAAGAACCAGGAAGAGGCAGAAACCTTGACTTTGGAGGATGGTGGAAAGCCATGCACAATTGTCAACTGCTCCTTCAGATAGCTTCCTTCTGCCAGGCGTGCTTGTGACAGTAATCCCAATAATTAAAATACTGTCTATCCCTTCAATATGTATAATTGGGGATGATGAATGAGCTTCATGTCTACCTCCCCTTCTGTTTTCTCAGTGCCTCTTGGCCTTTTCATGTCTCTTCTGCATTGCGTCAGTGCCTCCTGGCAAATTCTGTCTGTGTCTGTCTCTCAGATAGAGCAAAGTGTGTGTCTCGCCTTGAGAAATAATCATAAATTTTTTTCTGTCAGGAGGAGAGGCCAGGACAATCCAGTTGAGATTTGAACCTGTAGTTCAAGGTGTTTTAGGGATTTCATATCACTTAACCCATCCCCTCCAGGCATCATTTGTGTCTGACATGTAAATCAGACTAGAGGAAGAAGTGGAACAGATTGTTCGGTGCCCCAGAAGGTTACGAGGCAAGCCTGTGTCTTTAAAGAGAGTGCCTTCTAATAAATGTTATCTGCAGAGAAATACACCAGCCCCTACATAAGTAGTTAATGTTAACTGCTTCAGTGTTGGCTTATAAAACAACTTTATCATCTTGATGACAATAATGATTAACAAGCTGATTTACAAGGGTAGGGTCACAAAACCATGTGGCAAATTTAGCTTGTCTGACAGTGGTAGTGATACAGTATCTGAGTTTTACAGTATTTTCACCACTTTACCTGGAATACTAAACCCTGGTGAGGGGCTCTTAAGCAGAGTGGTAGCAACAGATAGTCCTCTATCAGGATAATGACCAGGGTTTCCTCCCGTGTTTCTGATACGTGAGAAAATTACAAGTCCAGGTCTGAGAGTTCAGGATAGTTGGGGACATTTCTACTTCCCTTCTCAGTGTTTATTCCCTGATCACTTAGCCATGGTAAAGTGATGGTGTTCCTAGCCACGCTGTTACATGCTGTGGTTGGCTGTCCCGTGTTTCAGACTGGCAGAATATACAGATGTGGGTAGATTTCTCTTCCTCCTCTTAGATTCTGGATAGCTTCTGTAGCTTCTGTTGAAATACCCTTCATCCATTGATTCTGTCATACCTTGGATCTTAATATTAAAATAATATCTTTTTCTTTAACTGCTTCTGATTTTACTGCCATTATCATATGTTGGAAATTAGACTAGCAAATTCAATCTAACAATTATTTTAATCCAGAAACCCTTGATGTGGTTTAACATACCGTGACTCTTTTCAGAATTTGGACACAGAACAGTGTGTCTGAAAGCTCGGCAAGCTATATCCCCTTTACTGCCTCTCTTGACAATCCTCATGTTGGCGATCAAAGACATTTATGATCTCCATGCTACATAAACATCTGCTGCACTTTTAGCAGTTGGTAAAAATGCGCAGGCAATGTAGGAGATTTGATGACCCTCACTCAAACTCACAACATAGACTCCTGTGGGGTTGGGAGCCTTATTCCTTACCTAGCTAGCTATTCCTTAGCTAGCATTGCTGACAGGAGCCCTGCCCTCAAAACACTCACTCACTGCCCTGAGACATGTCTGAAAACTGTACTGTTTTTTCTCTCCTGTCCAGAAAGTTCATGACATCTGACACATTTGTGTTGATTTATGTGGCCATGATGCAAAGGTTGGGTGTTTCTGTGGACCTGGTCTAACAGGTGGCGGAAGGCTATGAAGGCATTACTTGAAGCCATAGTGGATTACAGATGACTCATTTTTCCTTCCCTAGTTTCCCCTAAAGCCCTTGTAATGTTACCTCTTTGGGAATGACAGTCTGAATTTGGAGGGGACTTCCACGCTTACCTTGTCTAATCGATATTTGGTTGCTTTTCAGTGACACCCAGTCAGAGGCTGCTATTATGTCTTTTCTAATTTGAATAAGTGTCAGGGACTGGAACAAACTCTAATTAATTTTGTATTAGTTTTTTTCCCTTGCATTTTTTTGTCTTGGTCTGTTTTCCAAACAGGAAGTTATTGCGAGCCTTGAGTTTAGGTTACCATCTCTATGGGTTAGGACTCTCAACAGATACAAGAAGTTCTGACACTGTCACCCTGACCACTTTTCTAGTTTGGTTTGTAATATGAAAACATATATATTGCAACACTGTCCTCAATACGTTGCTCTCCTGTGGGATTAGTTTGTGCAACCCTCCTTCATGCTGGTGTGTTCTCGTGCAAGAAGCCTTTGCTGACTGAAAAGAGAAAGCAAAGTGACTTGACTTCTCTCTGCTGTGTGTAATAGGCTAGAGTTTTGTACCCCCTGTACTGTGCTGCATGGGAGGAGGTTTAGGGGCGAGGCTTGGTAGTGGGAGACTTCAGAGATGGACTTCTGCCAGCACTGTGCTTGGCCTGGAGAGCTCACATGAGGGATGGGGTCAGGGCAGCGCTGTAGTTCAGCATGTGTCAGAAGTGAGGGGATGGCTTCTTCTACAGTGCAGGGCAGCATCATGGCCTCAGAAATGTGTCATGAAGGTAGAGCACAGGGATACCAGTGAGAGTCCCCTGGGCAACGCATCCTGCTCCTGGAAGTTGTATGTGGACAATGGCCCTATTGTGTATGTAGTGGGCGACTGAGGGGGATCTCTCTGGCTGTGGAGGATGCCGTGGTCTGTGGCCTTTCCAGTTCTTATTCTCTGGAGACAGCTGGATGCCCACTTGTTTCTGAAAACATCACCTTAATAGAGTGAGGGAGCTATGAGTAACTTCTAGCTTTTGGATAGAAGGATCTGGAAACATTTGGGGCCAGCAGCCCTCCTGGCAAATAGTTTGACTGATCACACATTGCCCTGATGATCATATTAATGTGATGTATCCAAAGGGATTTCAACTTGTACCATAGCCCCTGCTGCCTTTCATCTTCTCTGTCTTTTTTTCCTGCTGAATCAGGAAAAACATAAGCTAGTGGACATGCATCGTGTCTTTCTGTCACCCAAGGCTCTCCCAGCTCTTGCCAACATTGACTTGTCTGCTAGCATTCAGCAGTCTCCGTATTTCCCCCCTACCTCGCTCATACAGAGCATAATTCTTTCTCTGGATTTATGCTGCTACCCAGCTGAACAGTAGCACAAAGATATACAGAGAAAAAAGTATGATTTACTTTTATTCATAACTTAGACTTGTACATAAAGCTTCTGTTCTTGAAATAATCTAAAATAATTGTCCCAACACCCCTTTGGCATATGTTCAGATACTGTGTACCCCTTTGGTTTCTCCCACTGCTGTGGAAAAATCTCTGCCTTCCTCTTTTGCTTTCCAATACCACCCCATCTTTCCCCAGGACCTCATCTTTCCTGAGATGCATGCACGAGGCTGGGCAATGGGGCGGGTTGCTGCTCCTGCTGATTCTCCTGGCTTCTCCTCTCCCCTCCCCAGTAGCACTGGCATCTGCAGCCCTGCTCTAGCCAGAGGGATGCTCTCTGCAGTGCAGGCAGTGAGCCTGTCCACGAGGCTCCTCCAAAACATGGAGTCCCATTTAAAGTGGGAGACATGTGGCAGCAAGTGTCAAAAGCAGTGTTTGTTTTGTTGGTTTAAATTTTAAGTGCTTTGAGGGCAGGGCCTATCTTTTATGTGCATTCGTGTGAGTGTGTATTTTTATACAGTTCCTCATGCAAGACATGCAGTTAGGAGTTGCAGTATTGCAAAGCCATGGCTTTCTGTCCTGTGGTGGCTTAGAGAAGTGTTTTTCCAGATCCACAGCGGTGGACAGTGATTCTGATCTGAACACTGGGGCCATTCAGAGAGGCAGCTTGCCTGGGGAACTCCAAACACTAGTATTTTTCTCCCATTGTGACCAGTGTAGTCTAGGTGCAGCAGTGGTAAGCTAACTGTAGGAGCATGGCCCCATGTCCAGAATCCTTTTGGGATGGATTCCTTGACCAGTTTAAGAAGAGAAAACTGCATTGCACCCTCCATCAATTGATGACAGGCAAGCCATCATCAGTCACCTTTCACCCATAATTTCGGACAAGGAAACAATTGCTTGCATTACAAAGAATTTGGATTAAAAATCAGGCCTTGCTCTTTGCGTCCAGTTCTGGGCCCCTCAGTTCAAGAAGGACAGGGAATTACTTGAAAGAGTACAGCGCAGAGCCACAAAGATGATGGAGGGAGTGGAGCATCTCCCTTATGAGGAGCGGCTGAGGGAGCTCGGTCTGTTTAGCCTGGAGAAGAGGAGACTGAGGGGTGACCTCATTCATGTTTATAAATTTGTAAAGGGTGAGCATCAGGAGGAAGGAGCCAGGCTCTTCTCAGTGACAGCCAATGACAGGACAAGGGGCAATGGGTGCAAGCTGGAGCATAGGAGGTTCCATGTGAACATGAGGAAAATCTTTACTGTGAGGGTTACAGAGTCCTGGCCCAGGCTGCCCAGAGAGGTTGTGGAGTCTCCTTTCCTGGAGACATTCAAAACCTGCCTGGACGTGTTCGTGTGTGACCTGGTCTAGGTGATCCTAGGGTTGGACTAGACGATCTTTCGAGGTCCCTTCTAATATTCTGTGATCTATGATTCTGTGAGCCGTAGGTGGAAGAGAGTCTGAACTCAGCAAAATTTTGTGTTAAGCTTGATGCTCTTTTTTTTTTTTATTTTAGAGAGACAATAATATATTTTTAAGCCTTTGCAGGTGCATATTGAGGCTGTATTATATTACAGGGATAAGTCAGTGGTGAAATTTTTGGTTTCTGATCCTTTGGCATACGCTTAACTTAGTCTGTTTTGTGCTAAATTTCCATGTTTTTTATGAAGTATGATGGACTGTTCTGCAGCTCATAGTGTGTGATTTCACAGTTTCTCTGTTTTGTAAACTTATTTTGTAAGCTTATTTTGTAAACTGAAATGTCCTTAGGAAAGGTTCAGGTCAAAGCTTAGGAGTGGCTCCCAGCAGTGAGGACAGACGTGTGCTGGGATAGACTCCATGTGGAGTTTCTGTCATTGAAAGGCTTTAGTAACAGTCACAGCTGTGAAGAATGATGTATACGTTTGCTGACTCTGCCAAGACAGCTTTGTGAGGTCTTTCCCTGTCCCCCACGATGGTTTCCCTGATATCTGGATAATGCATTACCTTTGTTTAGCACACTTCAGTTCTTTAATCGTTAGTGTTTCCTTGAAACTCAAGATCAGATTCCACCATCAACTGGGAGAACGTCCTGGGACTCTGCCATCATGGTTCTGGGGTGCCTAAACTGACCAACCCTGGGCCTCTGGCTGTCACCAGAGAGGGTTTAGTCACAGGAGGAGTTTCAGCGCATTTGATTACATGTCCTATGCTCCTTTTCCTAAGCCATCAAACACTCACTGGAGAAGTCATCATTAAACTTCTCTTGGGGACAGCAAATAGAAATCTTTCTTTTTGCTTCCCAGGGTAAATGGAGATGAGGATTTTATTCTTATTAGCTACAAACAAGAACAAGAGAAGGCTGCAAGGAAAAGTAATATCCTGTGCACAGCCCTGAGGTCTCTGATGAAACAAAATGACACAAAATTCACAGATGCTAAAGATAGTGATACATCAGTTTGATGTTGCATTTTGTCTTCCTGCTATAATACAGTAAAATGGCCTGTAATTCATATTGCAAAATTGGCATGCATGGCACTCTGAAGATACCGTCTTCATTGTATGTCTGCAGTGGCCAGAGTTACACGCCAACCCACTATGGTGCTGTGATGAGCCATACAAATAAATAAATACATAGGGACTACTTGTCCCAGCTCCTTGAGAACTGTCTTGCTTAGGTTGAGAGCTCTTCAGTGTAGGAAACCTTATGTGCCAGGTACAGACTTAAATTCACCCCTGGTGCTTAGGCAGGTAATAGACTATGTTAATTTTGTTTACTGTGTTACATAAAATGTGGTTTTTAATTTGGAGATATAACTTAAGTCCTTGCTGAGAGTGATCTTAGTACAGATTTAGAGAGTTTGTTTGCAGTTCTGTCTTCAGCCTGGCATTTTAAGCTGAGCTCTTCTGGCCTGTCAGAGGTAGCTGCTGTAGCATGAAAATGCTTTGGAAAATATGTATGTATTGTGATTTATTTGCTATCTTTGTTTATGTATTTCATCTATTAGTGCTAAATGGCTTTTTGGAGGGTAACTGTAGCTGTGTGGCTTCACTGTTTCTTTCCTCCTGTTTACTGAATACTATCAGCTGGTGTGTCTTTCCTCTACTCCTAACTTGTTTGGCATTCAGACCCTCTGTAACTCTGGAGTCTGCAACAAAAAAATTCTTCCTTTAAAATGAAAAACAAAACCCAGCCTAAGCGAGCTAAACTAACTTCTGGCCGTCTGTTAGAAGGTTAGTAATATCACTACCTTGAACTGTGCCTTCATTTTTGGATTTCATGCAGCAGCTTCTCTGCATTGTTTATATTCTGGTCGACGAGGATCTTCCTATACCAGGATGCAATAAGAATGTCATTTTTCCTTCTAACATGAGCAGATGTCCTGTCTGCGGTACTAGCAATAACATTGCCACTTCCTGTTGTTGCAGATGTTGTTAGCACGCTAGACCTGAAGGCAGAGGGGACACATTTCAGCCCATGCCATTCAGTGCCATCAACATCAACACTACCTACGCACCTGCTTTTCCATCTGTACTCTCTTACAGTGGCTATCTCAGTTCGTGGACAGGAAGTTGCCTTGGAACACAAATTTATTCCCTTTCTACTTTACATAGCGGAGGAATGCTTCCAAAGTCTCTGTTGTTCTTCTGTGCCTTGACCTTTGCTTTCTCTAGTTTCGTTTACACTAAGTGTAAATCTCCCAACTCCTAGGTTTTGGGGCACAGCTCTGTGCAAGCCTTCAGTCAGCAATTATTGCATTATTTTTCATTTTTATAGGAGGTTACTATCAAATTCCATGGCACTTTTCTACCACTAATCTGGCAGGCTGCTGTTCAGACCACAGGAAGCCTGAGAGAGAAGAATATACACTTAGGGCCTTATTCCATCTTTATTATTCCCGACACCAGCAGAATTCCTTAAAGTCTCTGGAAGTTTGATCTGAATGGAAAGTATTTTGCCTGAATAGTACCCCTTATTGAGGCATTGTTACTGAGTCACAAATTTAGATGAGTGTTGTGGCTAGCAGTTTAATCTATACTGCCTGGCTGTTTTTTCACACCAACACAGGGAGTGCTAATCACTTCTAATGGTCTAGCAGGATTGTCTGGCAGTGAGAGGCTTCTTGATTTGAGAGCTGGACACTGAAGGAAAAAACCACAGTTCCTATTCAAGACTTTTATCTGAGAATTTATTCATTTTGGCAGTGAGAGGAATATTGTATTTTAATGGTTTTCAGTGGGAAAAACAACCCTACGAAAGGAGGAAGGCCAGGGTTCCATTTACAAAAAATATGCAAAAAACTTGTGCCTTGGAGGAAAAGGAACAAAGACAAAACTGCAGTTTTTGTATAAAAATAACAAGAAATTAAAATCATAAATGTAAGGCAGTCATTGTCAATATAATAGCTGTCATATACATGATAATATGGAAGCCTTGAACTTTTTTCTTTCTATTTTTTTGTGCCTTAGTGTATGAATGCATTGTTGTACTTAAAATTACTGCTTATTTTTTATGTTATTGCCATATAGAGATTTACAGAGAGATAGTAACTTGGTTTTTATGTTTGGATCATTGCCAGTTCATTGGCTACTGTTATCACTTGTGATTTCATGGAATTATCATTGTTGAGAAGTAACTTTCCTGTTGTTTCAACCAGCAGCCCTTAGCTGTATTTCTGTATTAATAAAAATTGTCTCAGTCCTTCAGGGAGTTATTGTATTTTTTTTTTGGAGTTCGTTCAATGTTGTGCTCTCTTTATTTCAGGTTATAGAAGGAAAGCTGGCTCCTTTCTTGGGGAAGGTGATCAAGTTTGCCACCTCTCACGTGTACAGCTGCAGCCTTTGTAGTCAAAAGGGTTTCATCTGTGAGATTTGCAACAATGGAGAAATCCTTTACCCCTTCGAGGACATTTCTACAAGCAGGTACTGTAATGCCAGTTACACATTTGACTCATGTATCATCTTGCGGATTCTCAGCCTCGTGACCTGTTGTTTAAATAACTAGAGACTGGATCCCAGTAATGCACATTTCTGGGCAGCTGCACTAGGTTACTAGCCACCACAAGCAGACTTGTAAATAGGTGGGAAGAGCTACTTCCCCAAGCCCTGTAAGTCTCAGAACAGCTGTTCAAAAAGGGAAGAGTCCCCAGTAGCATCTCTCAGTGTGATTTATCTAAAGCTCGTCTGAGTTTGCAAAGTGTCCTAAAAATCCAAATGGATTCTCTGTAGTTATCACAGATATCTTTCTGGTATCTGATGTCACTGGACCCATGATGTAACTGGGATTGTCCATTATAAAGCAATAACCATCTATTTTGAAGTGTTTTCTCCATGAGATATTATGGCTAATTCTCTACTTTCTGTGTGCATACTCCTCTGTGCCTATGTATGCAAGATGATTTTTTTTTAAGTGACAGTGGTATTCTCAGGTGGCTACAAAATAAATATGAGCATATGCCAATCCTAAGCTGAACAAAAGAACCTTTATTTCACATTATATAGAGTGCTGGATGCCAGATCAGGGACAGGAGCTGTGTGGGAAACTTAGAAGCAAAATGTAGGAAACAGGAGCAGACTTCGCAATGCAGCATCTTTGCTATTTATTTTCAAAAATGTGTTGGATTTTGAATAAAGGAGATTTTTTTTTTCAATTAACTTAGCAGAAAGACAGTGTATCTGACAGCACAGCATTCCTCCATATATAAGTGCTTTTCTGGCTGTTTCAAATACAGTCATTTTAATTTGTTCTCCAAAGTTCTTTTGAAGAGGGGGAAAAATTGAAGAGCCACCTTTTGGAAACAACCAGGACCAGGCTGTTTAAAGGGCTTCATTAAGAATCTGATTCCCCTGTGTGCACAGAGATGTTAAATTACAAGTAACCAAGGACTGCTCTTTGGGGATTTTCAACCTGACCTGAGTTTCAAAGACTATTTGCACATTCTTTTTCCAGACTCTCATTCTAAAAAATGCATTGACAAAGCAGTGGACATAAGCTAAACAAGGTGTGCAACTGAGCTCTATACACTGTTTTCAAGAAAGAATGTATCTAGGGTGCATGGTGAGATAGGCTGAGTTAAAAAGAGAGAGACGAAGATGACATAAAACAAAGATGTCTATTGAGACTGTATAAAAGGCAATAGAAGATATTCCCGAAAGATTGATGAGAATGTATAAGAGCATTTGGGAAGACAACTTTACTTGAAGTGTTTGTGCATTTGATTTGTCTGGGGGATTTTTGGTCACAAAAGCATTGCTGGGTGTATATTGTTCCCCCGCCCTTCAGCTAAGATCAGACATACCTTGAAATTACAGAGTTTAAAACCTGGAATCAGATGGTATTTGTCAGCTGTTCAGTGAAAGCCAAAAGAAGCTGCTCTAGTTCCTGTTATTATGTGAATTAGAAGCAAGAAAGGACTTTTGTTCATGTTTCACAAATGTGAAGTCGTGGTTGATGTCATGCCAAAGACAGCGGTCTTTGTTAATGATTTTAATTAAAACACAGTCATCTTGAAAGGTTCTCCAATATTTCTCTCCCTTATTTTGTCAGAGGTCATTCTACTTACTCCTTTTGTACTCCTTATCACTAAACCTTGCTTTTATCCCCAGTATTTTCCATTTCCCTTCCTAGTTAGTTTTCTCATCTCATTATTACTGCTGTGTGCACATGCACCTCTACATTATTTCAGTTCCCTATTTTTGCTCTTTTCCACCTTCAGGCTGGAGGCAAGTCATGCCAGCAGAGGAGCTTGTGTGTTTTACTGTGCAGCTCCATCAGCTGATGGAGAAGGCAGGGCAGAGGGGTTTTGTGTTTGTTTCCATCTCTTAGAGAGGAGAGAGATTTCCAAGGTAGGTGTGCTGACCACTGCAATCCCAGGTGTAAGGTGAGTAGGCTAGTTAGAAACAGGTAGATGTGCACAGTAGCCTGTGGCAGATGGAATGGCAAAGTCACAAAAGGTTCATGTGAAGACTTGCAGTTCTACCTGAAACTTCTGATGACATGTTCAGCTTACCTTGTTAGTTATGTGTCATACAGAGCTCTGAGTAAACTCAGATTTGCTCAGGTTCGTGATTTAGTTGTACTATTCTGAGTCTAAAATGTGCAGTGAGAATTGACTACAATTCCCTTTCTCCATCCTGTTTTTTTGGAATTGCTGCCTGCAGCATAATATTCACATTTTGTACTCAATACTTGGCTGTAGCTGCTGAGTTGAGGAGGGAAGAGCAGCTGAGCTCAGAAGACCACATTTTTCCTTCTTGCTTTCGAATGTTACTCATTCACTTTTGAACACACTGCTACCAGCAAACTGGGCTGTTAAACCTAACAGAAACATTCAGAAGTTGGGTATCTGACAGCTTTTGCAAACTTCACCCCTCTGTTGAATGTTTGATAAGTGAAGTCTATGTGGGGTGTGTGTGTGTGGGTCTCTTGAGCTGGCATTTGTTTTTCTGGCTACTTCCCTGACCTTTCTTGCTCTTTGGGGAGGAGTGACAGCTGTCAGAGAGGCCGTTACAGTTCCAAGGTGGTTCTCAGCTGGCTGTTACCTTTCCATCTTCATGGTCTCTTGGGTCAGCTTTGAGGTGGAGAGATTGTTTCTCTCCAAAATATTCTCAGCAGTTTCTGGAACAGTCTTGAGCAGGAATTTATGAAGGATAAGTCTTCCTTAGATAGATACAGCTGAAAGAAAAGGAGGGCCCCTCTTGAGGGCTGGAGTTTCTCTTTGGTCAGGTTATTTGCTTTAGAGTCATTTTTGTCAGTCCTTGAGCAAACAGACTGAATACCTGGGTTCTGCACTCCTCAGGGTTTGAATACACATATATTACATACCCTTCTCTCACTAATCAGTGTGACACATTCCTTTGTTGGCAAACGGTTCCAAAACAAACACAATCAGTTCACTTAATTAGCAGGGCTGTGGGCTGTGCTTGGCAGGCTCTTTACATCCTGCTCAACAATACAGCGCTACAGTTTGCTGCCTTGAATGTAAGGGTGGGCTCACAAAGTCATAAGCTTTCTAATGATATTTCCTTTCTGTGGCTTTTCTTGGGAGGTGGCCATTCTGCACACAGCTTAAGGAAAGCTGTGATTCAGTAGTTAAACAATTTCTTCAAAATTCTCCCATCCTGTTGGATGCTTCTTCCAGTCAGTTTGGTTCCTCTGTCTCCCATTTTCTTCTTTTCTGTCTTACCTGTATTTATATAACACTGCATCGGGGTTCTTTCAAAATGTCATAGTTTCAGCATCTTTTTGAAGGCCTTCAAATCACAAGAACTATACTTAAAGCCTCCTGAGTTAATTGCACATTTAATGGAGCAAATTGCCAGCTAGTGTAAACTCTCACAGCTCTGATTTTGCTGGAGCGCTCGCAACTTAAACAAGCTGAACATCCACCTCCTGTTTTATTTCTTGGACTAAATTTTCCTTGGGCTTAAATTTAGCAAATAAATGTATAAAATTATCCTATTATAGCACCTATTATAAAAATATATTTTTAAAAGTGTTGTGAAATGTTTTTAAATATCCCTGGTTATAAATTGGCTTGTTAGAGCTATCATTGTCCCTTTGTTAGCAGCCAGGCACTGACCCTCAAGTTGATCTGATATGGCCTGTTCTTCGTTAATTTGGTGAAAAGTTTTTGTTTTTAGTTTTTAGTTTTCTAAAACTAAAAAAAAAAAAAAAAGCAGAAGTGAAAAGAAAATGCTTGTGTTGTCTGTAATATGGGGTCATATTTGTTTTAAAACCTAGAACAATTTTGAACAAGTTTTAAATCAAGGAATATTGAGAAAAATACCATTGAAACAAGAATAGAATTATTCATTAAAAAAGGTTTTCTGTCCAGTTACATAATTAGATAATTATGGTTAAGATTGTTGGGCACTACCCCGTTCATACCCTGCCTGTGTGTTGGCATCCGAGAGACTCCTTTCACATGTGATTTGTCATGTTTTACTGGTAAAGCTACTTGCTTGGTATTATTTAGTCAATTCCTTGCCTTTTATGTGATGATTATGGATGTGTGTGAACCACGGAGAGTTGCTCTTTTGTGTTCATATTCATTTGTCAAGGCTAAACTGTTTTCACTTTGCAAAGTTAATTTGTTCTGCAGATCAGTTAAGACATGTAGACCTTGTAAGATACAAACCAGAAGACCTAAGTTTAAAATAGACGTGCCGCAGAACAGGCTTGACTATTTCAACCAGCTTGGATGCCTCTATAATCTTTGGCCACCATCCTGATAAGACCTATGAACGTACTTAGCTTTACACATAGCGAGAAGTCCTACTAAAGGCTCTGAGGCTGTGCTTAGCTTTATGTGCATGCCAAAGTCTTTGCAAGATTACAGCTCGCTGTGTTATGGATGCTGTGCCACTGGACAAAAACATATTTGAGCATTTGGGAGAATGTTGGAAGATAGATATTAGGTGGTGAGACTGAAATACATAGTACAGAGCATTTCCAGGAAATACCTTGGCACAGGCCAAAGGCATCGCTCAAAGTACGTAGTTTTCCTTCTTGCTTTGATTAGTTTGTTTTGTGCTAGACAGCCTTTCCCCAAGCCCAGTTCCCCTGAGCTGTGCTAGTAGTTTGATGCCTAATTTTTGAAAGAATTTAGCTTATGGGATGTTGATAGTTGATTCAAAGCACCCTGAAGTGATCTGCTCAGCACTTTAAAGAAACTTAGGCACCTAAGTAGATGCTAAGTTCTCTTGATAATGTCATTTCACCTGAATCTATCAAAACGCGTCAAAATCCTGTGGCCCATATCTTCTCATTTTTTGTCTGTGCAGATTAGCACAGTAATATTATCTAGGATACATAAAAAGAAAGAGATAAAACATACTGGCTTTTTCATCAAGCATTGTATGTTGGAACTGAATTAGCTGTAGAGTTTGCTTTTACCTGTCTCCTGTTAGAGTGGTGTTAACTAGAACGTTCAGCAGAAATGCAGGTATTTATTTCAAGTAGGAAGGTCTCTGCGGTGCTGCCTTGTGCTCTTCTTCGCTGGCTGAACGTGGCAGCCGTCTCACTTCTCATTTCTGTTTTACTGCTTCTGTGCTGTGTCATCCTCCTCACTTCAGATATTTTCAACTTGCCAGTACAGACTTTTTAATTCTTCTTCCTCCTTCCTCATGCAAATTCCCCTTTTAAGATAGGCTTCTCCATCTCCCAAGCATCATTCCTTGTAGACCATACAACAGCTTTTCAATTGCTTTTTAGCCCATGAAAGCCAACACTGGTAGCTCTAAGTGCTCAGAAAGTCTAAGTTTACCATAGTAATCTTGGTGTTTATATAATTATGTCTTTTTTTTTTTAATGTTAAGTTCCTTTTATCCATCTTGGGTCCAGGTAGGCGTCTTCAGCATTACAGCAGAGCTATGAAGTTCAGGTGCATTTGTCTTTCTCCTTTATTAAAAGCATAAATCCTGGCTTTAATCACAGGATTTCCAGACTTGGGACTTACATAAAAATGCAGAATAGCGGAATCATGCAGTAAAATTTTAATGATTGAGAGCACTGTGTTAGTATTACTGTTGATAGTATTGACTGACTCTTTGCTTTTAGGACTTCAACCACCACTTTTTGAATACAGTTCATTACTAATAGGAGAGGTAGATGGGTGAAGTCCAGATCATAGCATGGCAGCTAGCAGAGGCAGAGGAGTTATGCCTAAGCAATGTAAACACTTGAATCTCTGTGGCATCTCAACCTCTCCAGTGGTTTGCAGACAGTGGATCTACCATGTGTAGGGCTTTTCCCCTTTCCAGATTAACTGTGACTAAAGTGTAATCAATGTGAGTTTCAGATTAAATGTTTTAATACTGATTTTAGTGTCCCTTACTGATTTCTTGTGAACTGCTGTGTGCAGGCCACATTACTTGGCTTGGGATCTTACACAACTTGCAAAGTGCAGTACTGAGGTTGACAGTCAGTCCTTAGTTCTCCTGCTGGATGCAAGCATAGAAATACAGGTAGATAAGTGTAGCATAAGTCTCTGCAGCCACAGCTGAGAGGTAGCTGAGGACACACTTCCCTCCCTAATCAGGCGCAGCGGAGTTCTATGAAGAGGGGTCTGGGAGCTGCAGGATCCCTTTGCTCCTGCTTGACCCTGCTGCCATGCTCTGGTGTGATACTCATCCAGTGAGCTGCCTGCTTACCCCCTCATTTGTGAGGCTTTAATATCTCTGACCTCTTTGCACATCTGTTGGATGCAGTCAACCATGGCAGTGGATGCAGGCATGGCAGGACAAGGGGCAAGAGATGGTGTGGACAGGGAGGCACCCAATGGCAAGCCCTGGGTGGCTGAGCCAGGATAGGGGCTTATTAATTTATCCTCCCTCACCATGCCAGGGGAGTTTCTGCAGCAGCACAGCTGGGTAAAAGAGAGCAGACCCTGGTCTGGCACTTTTCATGCTGGGACACCCAGTAGCAGGTCATTCAGCCATCCTGGGGTGGCATTACTAGAGCAGCAGTGGTGATGTTGGTCACAGACGCTGCGTCAGGCTGCATTTGCGCAGGTCCCTGTGCCTGTTCCAGGGGTGTGAACTGTGGGTACTCTACTAGGTGAGTCCCATCAGTGCAGGCTTGTGGGTGCTGTAACACCCCTTGCTAGCTGCTGTCTGTAGCCAGCACACCCCTCTGCACTGGTTCCCCAAGCTGTGCCGATGGTTGGTGGTTACAGTTATTTCTGTTCTTTCTGTACCCTCCAGGGCCAGCCCAGAACCAGCCATGCCATTATAAACGAGGAGCATCTTCAAGCTCTGCTGGCATATCAAGGGTAGCCCTTGATATATGAGGTATATGGAAAAGAAAGCTATGGTTATGCTTTGAATCACCGCTGGCTCCCTGAACACTGAATTAATCATTTAGAGTATTTCAGACGTGAAACAGTTTGAGGGGCTGTGTTGTGGGCTCTGCTCTGTTTTTGCTTGGCGCTTTTCTTACCTCTTCAGAGGCAACTTTTTCAAAAGCAAGTCTGAAGTATGAACAGGCTTTAAATATGGTATTTTAAAAAGAATCTCTGTCTAATAAAGCCTGTAAGTGTGTTATACAAGGCATTATCTTAACAAGCTCCTTATAGGGACAAATCAGTGTCATATTAGTGCCAACTTTCTTCCATTCATTTACTACATGGGCGTCCCTCCCTACGCAAGCTTCTTGCATTGGTTCCTAGGCAACTCTAATAATATTGCTGCACATGTGTGTCAGGCATTGATTGCTTTTGGGGCTTTTTTTGGGTTGTGAGTGAACACAGGCGAGTCCGCTTTCTTTTGCTTTGTGTTCTGCTGGAGTCTCTGAGAGTTTTGAAGGGTGTGTCTGTGATATTCACAGCTGAGCAATTCAGAAATACTTGCAGACAGGCACACGTGCATAGCGTGGAATGGTGATCATGCTGGAATCCCTAGGCAAGGCTTACTTCAGCTACTGTGATTTGCTCTTTGGGGCTTTTTAGCCCCCAAAAAAGTGGCTTAGTATTTTGGATGCTTGGTGAATGTGCAGCATCATCTAAAGAAAACATAATGAACAACCCTGCTTTATCTTGATTTTACTCTGCATGGAGGGAAAGAAAAAAAACGAACTGAAGAGTTCTAGTCAATGAAGGGTTCAGCCCTAAATCAAATCCTTACTGAAATTCCTTCCAAGGGATTACTCACTTGAGCAAATGTGTACATGGTTTGGCACGGAGGAAATAGGTTTTTTTAAGAAAAAAAAGAAAGTTAATGTATAAAACTGCAAGAGAAAGGATGATGGGTGAATATAGTAGTGCAGTTAGACAGGGGAGCTCTTAACCCTGCTCAGCTCTTTTAAGAGCTCCTGGTAGACCTCGAGCAAGTCAGGTCACCTCTTGTTTTCTGTTTGTGAGGTGGGAATGGCAGTATATCTGTCATCCACTGCTTGTTCATTTCAGGGACAAACAGCATGACCATGAACTGCTTTTATTCCCTGCTTGGTGTTTGGAAGCCAGACAAGTACAGCCCACGTGCACGGTACTGAAGATGTCCTAATAAACCTTGCTAGTCCCAGCAGCTTCATCCCAACACTGTCATGCTGGTCAGTCTGTCAACCTGTAAAGTTTCTACAAGACAAATAAAACTGCCAAATAAAACATCCTGGGCAACCAGTTGATCATCCTTGGTTTATTTTGTCTGCTTAAGTTGGTAGGTCTTTGAAGCTTTTTGAGTTGTACCCCTGTCTTTGGACACCTAAATGGTGTTGCAGTACAGAGGGGAAATAAAAATATAATCAATTGGTTGTGCAGAATCTAGAATTACTTGAGCCATAAGCCTGTGAAATACATGTGGGAAGCATGCAAACAGTTTACCAGAATTTAGAGTTTACCAAATATTGATATATATGTTTCAAATGCCCAGACTTAATGGGAGATACTAACATTGGCATTTCCTCAGCATACAAAGAATGATTTTATGCTCTTAATGTAGAAAGGTTTTTCTTTTGTAACTGGTAATGATAATAATAAGAGCATTGTAATGTGTGTCTGGCTGTGGAGAGCTGTACATTTTCTCTTTTACAGTTTTCAGTGCAATGGAAATTATTTAGAGGACTGCATAATTCTCTGCATTTTTCTTACTCTGGTGTTGAAACAAGTAGAACACCCTTAAAACATAAAACATTCCCTATAGTCTCAACAGAAGTTGAATTGGTAAGAAAAGAGGAAAAAAAGAGAGAAAACACGGAAATAGAGGAAGCTATTTCAGATGCCTTTTTGTAAGAGCGAGTGTCTGTATGAAAACAACATGCAGTGTTCACCAATTCTTCATATAATGCCTGGAAAATAGCAAGATGCTGTTAACGTGCAGTATCGCAATATCATTCATTAAAGAAGAAAACATGGAAAGCCTGAATGGCTGCAGGTTCATCAGCTTGTTATCAGTGGCGTATGGAAGTCTCACAAAAAATGCAGGCACCTTTTGGCCTCCAGCTGAAGAAGGAGGCTTCAGGGTTCAGAAATAGTACCTGAACTGCAATCTACCTATGACAACAAGTGTTAAGGGAAAGGTAACAAAGGGTAGTGAACTATTACGTGAGCCTTTTATAGACTACAAAACGTATTTTTTTCTAGAGAAATAAAAGCATTTTAGAATACTGAGGCTTGAAAACAGCAGTAAAGAAAAACTGTGAAACTCTTATGTGGAGATAAAATTAGTTGTCAGGATTAAATAAGCAGCAATCTATCTGTAGTATTCTAAGGAGTATAATTTTAGTGGGTTTTTTGGCATCACTGGAAAATTTTTTGCAGTGAGAATAGGAATGGTCAACTAGTTGACATTTCTAGCACCAGTTAAGGCTGACTGTATTTGACTTGATGATAAACAAAGCTGTAGGTGGCTTGGGATGGTATAGCTCTGTCAATTTAAAGGGTGTAACACCATTTGCCCAAAGGCAGAGCAGTATCAACATTTCCCCCTCACCCTGGTGACTGAGTTTCTTTAGCAGCAAGGGGGTACAAGCATCAGCCTTCACTTGAGACAGCAGAAGATAGGTTTTCAGAGAGGCAGTCAGGGTTGGGGGCACAAGAATGTACCAGCAGCGGTCACGATGGCTGCCGGTGTGGTGGACTGAGAGGTGCAGGGCTGGCTGTTTGCCCTGCCTCTGGTTAGTGCCTGACAGCATGGGGCTCCTGGTCACAGCTTCAGCTATTGCACCACTCAAATAACAGTGCAGACATTTCTTCTCTCTCTTTTGGTTCTGAGCAATGTGAAAGAAGTTTGTTATTTTTTTTCTGTTAAGCTTATTTCTAAAAAGTTAATTCGTATTTATTTAAACACCATCAGTCTTTGTTTTTTCTGGTGATGGTGTTTGACTAAGAAGAGCAGGTGTGCTGGCTCATCTCTCATCCTGCTCCATCTACTTCAGCAGCAATTTCTGGTAAGTTTTGTCACCTCCATGTGTGC
The DNA here is from genome assembly GCF_000695765.1 of Mesitornis unicolor. Classification (NCBI taxonomy): domain Eukaryota; kingdom Metazoa; phylum Chordata; class Aves; order Mesitornithiformes; family Mesitornithidae; genus Mesitornis; species Mesitornis unicolor. Next base: position 23,918 of record NW_010192922.1, on the reverse strand, counting down.
TGTGGAGAAATATTGAGAGAGCATAGGGAGTGGCAGTGCAAGAGCACAAAATTACACTCCTCATCAATCATTACCCTCTAGCAACTTCCAGGGCACTGTAAATTGCTGACTAACAAGGGAGAATTAACTTGATAAAATCACCATTAGTGTCAGCTCAGAATGATGTAAAGTTTTAAAGACACTGCTGTCCTCTCTGTCTCTCCCTCATCCATTAGTGTGTCTGTTCGTGGAGATCCCAGTCCAGCGAAGCACGTAAGCACATGCTTAATTGCAGACAGATCAGTAATCCCAAGGAAATCACTGAGATATGAGTCCTAAGCATGTGTTTATGTGCTTCACTGGATCAGGGCCATAACACACAGTCTCTGAGCACAGAAATTATAAATATCTCTGTGTGAGCTGTTTTCTTGATTCAAGACCAGATTTAGACTCACTAGCTGGACTGAGAAATATGGCAGTCAAGTTTTACTGTGACAGAGAATAGAAGATAGTAGACATATGGCATTATCCTTAGTCTCTTTAACCTTCCTTTTCTTACTTGTTATTTGAATTTCATCACTTTATGCTAGCTAGAAATGTGCCTCTCTAAACCTCTGCATAGCCTTCTCAAAGCTCTGCAGTTACTAAAATTTAGACCATGTTTGGATCCATGCCTAAAACGTAAAGTGCAGCCAGGTCAGGAAAAGTTTGTTTTAAAAATACAGGTGAGATGCAGATGCAGCTAATATAGCTAACAGGTTGTGTTAGCTTATGGACTTCTCTCAGTATTGTCAGATTGCATACCAAATACTACAATTTGCCTTATGGCTTCTCAGTGTTTGGGGTTTGTTTCTTCATGTTTTCAACTTTTTTTCACAGTCTTGAAGACAAGAACCTTACTTCAAAGGAAAAAAAAACCAAACCACACACAACACTAAAAGCTCAAAACAAATTAAAGAACCACTAAAGATATAACAGTGGACACTTGGATTCTTATATAGGCATTTGATTACGATAGCTGCGAAATAGGAAAATTGTGAGGCATTTCAAGACTTCCCACATAACCACCGGGGTGACCAGCACCCCTCATTTCTATTTCAAAATTGTTCTCAAGTTTGATGGTTTTTTGCTGTCATTATTTGATTATCCAGTTGGAATATAAGCCTTTTTACCTCTGACACTGTCATACTTTTATTTTTTTCATTTGGTTAGAAAGCTGTAGTGACTTACTCATCACTACAGATAGTTATTTGCCTTGAAAGGCTGAGAATGTCCATCTGTTTAGTTGTAGCCCACGCCATGATCACCAGATGTTTCATTGCTCCACAACCATCTAGAACTGGGGCTTGATCTGCTGTGAGATTACATCCATTGCCTCAAGATGCCCCAAAACTAATCCAGTCATCTTGTTTGAACAGTTTGTTTGAAGACATAATATCACATTTGAGAACAGAATAGCATACCTTTGAATGCCAGAAGCTATAGGTGTGTTGATCTAGTCTGATCTTCCACAGGACACAGAGCAGAAAATACCACCTACCCCTGTTTAACTTTTTACTTTGTGGCATGACTACTTCTCTTGCTGTTGAAGTGGACTGTACTTTTACTCTATCCAGAACAGCTGACCACTGCAGCTTCTATGAGGAAAGTGTTGCAAATGCTCAAATACATCTTAATGGAAATTAATACTTAGTCTTCGTTTGCTAACCAAAGCAGCAAACTTGTCTTTCATAAAACAAAATTGATGTCTATTCTGTGATAGGCCTGAGTGCTAGTTAATAGGAAGATATGTATTAATCCTTCTAAAAATCTGTCTGTAAAGCAGAAGTGCTGGGACAAATTATCAGCAACTGCAAGTGGATGCAAGTCAACTTATTTCAGTGGTCCTGAGTAGCTTTACACCAGCAAAGGTGTGGGCAAGCCCCTGTCTTTTGCAACTCCGCTCTTTTGAAACAGCACTCTTTGAGCTACCAAAACTGTTTGAGGGAATGTCTACTGACCACAATCCATGTGAAGTCCAATGCATGCTCTGGTCCTATTTTGTCATTCGATTTTGACACTAATTTATGTTTGCAGGTGTGAAAGCTGTGGTGCTGTCTTCCACTCTGAGTGCAAAGTGAAGGCTGTACCATGCCCCCGGTGTGTGCGTAAAGAGTTGCAGAAGAAGCAGAAATCCTTCTGGAGGCGACTGAATATGGACGAAAACTTGGAAGAGTCTTGCAGCATGTTTGAGTTGTCATACCAGAACACATGAGTTCTTCAAGGCAGTGGCCAGCCTGAAGAGAATCCTTTTCCCAGCTGCCAGCTCAAGCAATTTCTCAGCTTAGCCTGGCAGAAATGTTTTGCAAAATAATATCCGACCTTCTTCATCTGTGAATAGCAGCTGCCAAAGTGGCCATAAAGCCTTGTTGGCTTTGAAATACCAGTGGCAGAACTGCATTTTGCATTGAAGTTCAGCTGCTAGCTCTCATACAAAATGTGGTTTACTTGAAATGCTTTAGGTCTAGCTAATTGAGCACCCAACTTTCTCTTTTTTCCCTCTGGAGAAGACTTTTCTTCAAGGCAGAAAATATTTGCTGCCATGACCACGTTGTTTTTTATGTTGTTCATTTAGAACTGATGAATCATCTACTTGTTTATAGGTATTATTTATTTATTATTGGCCTTGGCAGAGGTTCTGGTGAGGCATTTCACAGAATGCAATAGGGCAGGAATTATTTTAAACCCACCTGCTCCTTCTGATGTGGACACCTGGTTCCATTTCCTCATGTTTCTGGAAAGCTATTTTTAAAGGATCAGTGCATTTACATGTCACTCCTCACTGAGGAAATAAAAATATCACCCATCAAACCTTATTCAGGGTGCTTGCAAACATAAGACGCAGAATAATTCCTTTGTATATTTATATATTTATAACCACCCCAGTGAACTATTCCATTTGCATATAAGCAGAGGACTTGCTACGGTTTTTGCTCAGGCTGGTGATATCTGTCAAGCGCTGTCACTGAAGTCCACGGAGTTTTACCCTGGTTATTATTAATGTGAGGCCATGTCCTCATCTCCAGTAACATGATGTTGGTTCTGACCTCCTTCTAGTCTCACATTTTAAGACATTTTAAGTGTCCACATTGGTTTTGTTTTTATGTCGTGAAGTTTACTTTTAAATGTTTGTTTAATCTGAACCTTGTTAGACTGATAGTCAGAAGAGTGGTCTTGCCCACATTACCTAGAAAATACTCCAGAATCATGAAATACTACTTTGTTGTGCTCATGTGCAATTTATGTCCTGCATTCTCTGTGAGCTTTAAGGGATTTTATACTTCTTTTGTGACTTCCATGGTGGAGAACAAGGTTCCTTGAGGTGTGGTTCTGCTCCACACACCTGGAACACAGGGAAGTGTTAAACGTGGTAAATTACATATATTGTGAAAGGGGAACATATGATTGATTTAACTGGGAAGTTGCGTGTCATCACTGGCAGTATGTTTAACACATTGCAGCTTCACCTCCAGTGAACACTTAGAGATCCTCCTCCCTCCAATCCACATTCTTAAATCTTTCTCCAGACAGTAATGTGTATTACATAAATATGAAAGCATTCACGTATATATAGACATACATCTATATACAGGAAGCAAATACGGTTTCAGGAGAAAAAAGTCAGTCACATGCATGTATATTTGTCCTCTTTTCTCACATAGGTTTGTGAAAGTGCAGAATGCTGATCTTTGCTTCCTATATATTCTGCAGGCTGTTGTATTCAAGGCAGAAAGCAGTCTTGGTCATGGAAGCACCTCACTAATTGCTGCAGTATTTTAAATGAAAGAACAGGGTACACCATGCTTACATTAAAAGTTAGAATGCTACAGTGAATTGTCTTGTACTGGAGTATAAGTCATTACCTTTTCCAGCCTCCAGTCAAAGTAAGTAGCTGAATCTGAGCTTTCTTAAAGTTGAGTGCAACTACTGTAAATAGAGAAGCATGTTTATATCTGTATACTTTAGACAACCAGTGCCTTTCTTTTCCAGAAGTCCTTCTCACAGTGGGATTCTTTGGAAGGAAGTGAGGGTTTTTCTGTGTTCTTGGCAAAATAGTATAGGGATTCCCATATTTAATAAACCTGGTGAATCATGCACCTTTGTCACTAAAATGAATACTTTCCTTACACAGGGATGTCTCTGTCTCAGCTCACTGTTCTTCATGTGAAATAAGTTGCTTTTGGTTGTCATCCTGAAATATATAATGTTCCTTGCAAGCCTATTCCCATGTGAATAATTCCCTGCACGTTCACAAATGCAAACACTGGGGAAGTATTGTGGAATTAGTCATGCAAACAGGAACTGTAGAGGTACTGAGTAAACAGAATGCTCTCATGTTTTTCAGCATGTGTCACTACAGCTAGTCCTGTGGCAAAGCCAGTAGCTCTGAAACTGTCAGAATCTGGCAGGTACTGTTTTGAATTAGCTCTAGACATAATGGTGGGTTATTAAAGAAAAAAAGGTGGTGCTTTTCATATCATCATGCTCTGGTATTTAAGTCATCTCACAACACTGGTTCACGTCCAGCTCAGTTTAGAGAAGGCTGCTTGTGTGCACTGTCAAAAACCCCATGGAGTCAAGGAATCAGGATTCAGATATTGCGGACTATCAGTTACTTTGACTGATGTCCTGATCTCCAAAGTACCAGTTGTGTAGGTGGTTAGATATTCTAGTTGAAATATGGAATAACAACATAGACAGCATTGGAGTTACCCTGGGTTTGTGTATGTATTACAGAATAGTTTCTTTGCTAAGTGAGATTTACAGAAAAAAGAGAGTATGATGTCGGCAAAACTACTGGAATTAGTCATGGGTCTGGATCCACTGCCATTACTAATGGCAAAGAGCAAAAAACTGTGTTGTTACGATATGCGAGCAGTGCCCAAAGCTTTATGTAAAAGGATACTGTACAATGCAGATCAGATTCATTTCTTCAGAATCCAATGTTGTTGTAAACAAGCCAGTTCCTAAAATGGATATTTCTACTTTGGAAAAGTAATATAGCTTCTTGTGGTAGCTATAGGAGCAGACTGTAATGTGGAAGATGCTTTCCTCTCAGGGATGCCCAGCTCCTATCCAAAAAAAGTTATTCCATACGAATGGGTAAGACAAAGTCTTCTGCCTTTCGTAAGTGTAATGAAATGCTTGATCCTGCCCTCAGAAGGTGCCAATGCAGTAGGAGCAAGGCCCATTTGTTTTTCAGAATTGTAAGGCAAAAGAATAACCTGAAACTACCGCTCACATTGCCGGTTCTCAAAAGACCCAACTCTGAAAGGACAGTTTTCCTGTAAGAGCTTGCAGGAGTCTCAGCCTGGGGTTCTGTGGGTGGTTTGGGTTTCAGGCAATGCTGTACCCCTGCATGGTTGTCTCTGCTATACCAACAGCACTGCATGCTGGTCCCCACTGTCACTCTTTTCCCATTCTTCAGCTCGTAGCCTGCATGTGGCTCTGCTCTGGGTGGGCATCAGCTGGAAAAGTACCTGGTGCCCTTCCAGATTGCACAACTCTTCCCCCCCACACACACAGTTGAACTGACATATTGGTACTTCTAGTCTCGTCCTGCCCACGCATGAAATAACTTTGAACAATAGCATTTCATTGTGAATCAAGAATAAAACGTGCTGTTTGTCTCCTTCACAGAGAAGGTGCTTTCACAGCTGACAGAGGAGGAATTGATCTGTACATCCAGTTACTGCTTTTGCTTGTACAGAACTTGTAATCAGTATAGAAATAGAGTGCTTCACTGCAATGGACTATAGCCTGACCAGCTACAACTACTTAGAAACTTCTCAACTCAGTTTAGTTAGTCTGAGATTATTTTAATCTGGGACACTGTAGAGATCTTTATTCAAGTCTCTTTTTCCTCTTTACCCTGACCCTTTGGCTTTCCTTTAATGGGGAGAAGGACCTACCTAGAGGATGCAAAGTGCAGCTTTTTTCTATATTATCAGCCTATAAAAAGAGAAATTTGGATCTCTTATGTAGAAATCTTTCTATTGCTTTTCTTTGTCTGTCTTAGGTGATGAAAAGTGATGGCTTTGTGATGTGACGCATGGCATGTACCAGTATGAGCTTATTGCTGGGATGATAGGAGTTGGCAGTTGTGAGGGTTTCTTAGATAAATGAGAGAAGGTACTTTTGGTAAGGAATTTGAGTTTTTCACAATACTCCACAGGCTCTGATGCCCCTGTTAGAAGTGAATCATCAGGGTACCTCTAGAGCTCCTCTTGTCAAGGCTTCTCTTAATATCAGGATACTGTGTGTATTATAATGGATTAATGATAATGTCCTGAAAAACATTAAAAAAAAACAACAGACGATGTCTGTTTACAATGAAATGGGGAAGCTGCACAGTTGTATTTTGCTTTTTCCCTGTAGCAACAGAAGCCACTGAGAGTTTCCTGGGCTTCCCAAGGTCGTGGCCTGGATTGCAGCTGACTGTTGAGCTGTATAAAAGAAATGTAATCAAATAATCATCATAATCATCTCTTTTTTTTCCCCACTGCTTAGCTGCAAGCAAGACCCCTCTCTCTCTTACTGACTTTGTCCGTCTGTGCTCACAGTGCTGAGCCTACAGCTAGACTTTGAGCTTCGTAGCTCATAGTGTTGCTTTTGAACCAGTCGAGTCTAATCATTCTCTCCTTTGTAATTTGCCTTCCAATTTTCCCTTCCCAGTAGGAGTGCCTTACAGTACTGTATATTAGTGTCTATCTTCCTGTTTTGGATTTCCTGATTGAATCTGCTGTTCGATTAACTTGCAGGCTTAAACTCAAACTCTCCCGTGGTTGCACGTGCTCTTTTGCAGGGTCAGCTGAGTAAATCAGTTAGCGTGTTCTGCCCTCGTGAAGTGAGCTCTACAGGCTGCATATTCCAGCTCTAAAGATAACCAAGCTGCATGGAAACCCCTCACTTCTGCTCAATTTGGTGCCTTAAATTTTCAAAAGTGAAGCATTTTGTCAGGAATGCTCTGCCACAATGCAGCGTGTTTGACATTGGAACTCACAGCCCTTGCTCATGGCAGTTTCTATCTTGCTAGGAGTGGTGACCATAAAATTTGTTTGCTGTCTGTGCTTTGAGAGGGAAATATGAGAAAGGAAAGCATGGATGTGGCATTGGGTTTTATTCCCTGTATTTTGGAGGCTAGCTGGGTTTCTCTTCAGCCAGAAATCCGGTTTTCCTTATGTGAGACCTTTAGGAGCCATGCATGTATAATAATGGCAAGCACTGGGCATAATACGGGATCAGGTCACATGCAGTTTTGCTTCTCCTGGAACCAGTGGCCAGCCCATGCCACGTGGCAAGAGACTCAGTACAGTGTTCCCAACCCATGTGGCACGGCTGGGTCCAGTGCTGTGGGAGTGAAGGCATTTCCTCAAAGCTTAATTTTAATGCAGCCTGGTTCCCTGAAGGGTCACCCAGTGAGGGTTTGGTCTGCATTACCTTAGAGAGAGGATTAACCTTAAATTTTAGCATTGTTTGCTTAAGTATATGGCTAACTCTTCCAGCATGTGTCAACCCTGGGCACGTATCCATACTGATTGTGATCTTTTAAGTCCACATATGATACCAGTAGCAGGAATCTCGATTGATGGTGGCAGTGCTGTCACTGCATTTTAGCAGTGTAGTGTAGGCTGGAGGATAATGTACAGAATCCTTCTTCACTTGAAAACCCTGGTGTGGACACACTGGCTTGGGTTATATCTTAAAATGCCAATTTTGTCCAAATTCCTTAGGGTGGCTATTAATCCAAATCACAAGGATGCGAGTTGTGGGCAGTGTCAGAGAAATCCAGGCCTGGAGAGCTATCAGCTGTCTAGGACCAAAGTGTATTAGGCCTCGTCTATGTGCACAGGTGTCAATGGCTCAGTTATTTATTTATCTGTGTTTACTCCATGTGTCAAATCAATATAAATCCATGAATGCATAGTGTTGTTTTGGTGGAAAAAGGGTTTGTTTCAGTTTTTCGTATGTACTTGTCTACGGAGTTGATCTTGCTTAAACTAAAGTGTGTTTTCAGACTGATTTTTAATGGCCTTGATACCTGTGATATCAGGTTAGCTTATACTGGTCCCCTCTATACTTGAGCTAAGCAAAAGTAAAAATTCATGAGCAAAATAGGTGTTTGAAGGGTTTTAAGTGATAAAGGCAGCTTCCAAATCAGCTTTAGGTCAGTGAAGGCAGTTAGAGGCTGGAGAAAGCCGGGCGTGAGCAGCAGAGCAGCAGCCGGTGCTGTCCCTGGCAGCCTGGGCTTTACTTCCCACTGGAGCACCAGCTCACCTGCGGCACTTGCAAGGGATTTTAGCATCACTGTCTCCACACCCTGAGTTTCTGGAAGACCATTACATGTGTGTGCTACTCTGTTAACTTATTTGCAACATCATTATGTGTGTTTTGTTCTTGTGTTTGTTTTGGTTTGATTTTGTTTTTTACTTTTGACAAAGATATTTTTAAATTATCTGCAACTACTAGGCAATAGTCTTAATTTATTATTGATGTGTAATAATATTATAATTTAAATTCAGTGAGTTGAATTGCTTGTTGACACTTGAGCAGGGTTTATTTGGGTTCACTTGTGATGGCATCAGAGCACCAGTCCCTCGTGTATAAAGGCAACTCTCAATAAACACTGAAAAAAGTTACTTGTCTTTTTTAATTTGCTGTCTGGTGGGTACTGCACCATGGGTAGGACAAGTTTTGAAAGAGTGCTAGTTTCCTTAAAAATATTAATCTTATGGTGAAATCTAAGCAAATTATATTTGCCGTTCCTGGGTCTGAGCCAGGTCTCTGGAAATACTGTCAATTATTACATCAGTCTTTGTAGGTTTGGATTCCTAGTTAAATCTCTTAAGTGTTTTTTGAAAGCCACAAAAGCCTGGATTTTTAATGATGCTGACCCTCAGCAGCTCCCCAGGGGAGCTTTTCCGCCAGGGCCTTGAATCCTGAGTAAGGGAGGCATCTCCCAGGTGGATTGAAAGGACCACTGAAAGGCTGGGCAGGCAGGATTTTGGCCATGTTGTAAGGGTTCTCCAGCCAACAGATGTAGGAGCAGGCATGATTTCTGCTCTTCTGGGCTACTTCTTGCAGTGCACTAGCTGAGGTGCTTCTGCAGGTCCCTGGAGCTGTGGATTTGGTGACTAAGGATTGCAGCGTGGAGCTGTGGTGGAGCTTGCAGGCCTAAACCCCCCGCCTGAGGGTGCCCAGAGAAATCCACACCTAGCCCCATCCTCTCATGGCCTTCAAAGAGGGTATATATCCCCTCCCTCTCTGCCCTCCTGCCCCTCCTCAGAAAGACCAGAAGTCCACCAGGAATGTCAATCCTCTCTCCTGCAGGAACCTTTGGACTTCATCCCTGTGATGAAATCGGCCACAAGCAAGGAGTTAATGTTTGCCTGGGACCACACAAGCTGTATGAGAAAACCATGTGCAAGACTACCTCTTCCTCCTTATTTGCTTTACAAGGTGAGCAAACTCCATTACAACGTCTCCTTCTCCTTTCACTGCCACCTCCCCTCTTCATGCTGTAAGAGATGGAGGGAAAAAGCATCAATGCAGAGCAGAAACCATGGGGTCTAGGGAGCCCTGGGAGGAACATGTTGGTTATTTTTTCCCTTGTCCTCCTGTGGCTGTATTTACACAGCTTCTTCTTGCCCCTTTCCAGCTTCTCTGTTGTGCTTTGTTACAGTGTATGAACTGTCACTGAAAGGAGCTGCTGAAGGGACATACTCTAGTAGCTGTCATGGACAACTTGGGGCTGGAGTTTCAAGCAACATTTCTTTTGGTTTCAGTCAGAAGCTAAAGTGGTGGGATTTTTCTTCCTGTTGCACATTGTCATTACGTGAATGTTGTGCCCTCCGCTGAAGCGTAACTCTGCCAATAAAACCTTACATTGGCTGCCCTGTTCTTAACCTGCACACGCACCCCCAGAAGCCGTGCTTTTTGGGTTCTGTTAGCCATTTTTGTTAATTTACTACAGTAGACCACAGAAAATACCAGTCAGGCTGTGTATCGCAGCATGCCAAGCAGCTCCCCTGGGAAACAGTAGTGAAGTGCATTTCTGGTGCTGAGCAAGGGGGACGGACTGGCACCCATGGAGCATCCACCCACCTTGTTCTTGTCATGGTTGATACTCTTCGTGCTGGTGGAGCGGGTTGGTGTTTTATAACCATATAAGCTTATGTGTTTGGAATATTAGATCATATCCCACAGGTCCATCAGCCAATCTTTTGGGTTTTGTTCCTTCACGTTCTTGTTGTGTGTTAAACACTTTACAGTGTAGTTGTGGTGTAGGTTGAGTCAGGAGAGTTGATTGCTTTCTGTGGCCAAGTCCCGTGACTGGTATTGTGGCTTATATCACCTGAGCATGCCAAGGCAAGCTTCAGCTCTTCTCTCAAAGGTCAGGACAGTTCATTTTTCAAAAGTTACCCTTCTAGCTCTTGGAGCAAAAGCAACAGTATTTGGTTTAATACGGGAAGTTGACTGGTTTTCTAGAAGGTAGCAGCCCTTCTGGGAATAAGTACAGTGCCCACAAGTTCATGAAGTCCTGAGGACACTGTCTAAAATAAATCAAATGGTACAAGCTCCTTGTCCAGAACTGTGCTCCAGGTTCAAGAGAACATTTTTTTTTTCTTTCAACTTTTCCATAACATGTATGATACAATCCCGATTACAGTATAGTAATAATTAACCCAAACAGAGCTAGCTTCCTCCTTCTTTCCTTAGGGACAGATAGGGACCTTCCAGGTCTGAGGCTTACCATACCTTTTCAGTGAAAGGCTTGCTGAGGGCAAATGAAAATATTCTGGGAGTGTGTGTACATAGCTCTGGACTGTCTTTTTAAAATAGTTTTTGTTTAACTAAATACTCTCCAAAATAGTGGTCCCATCTAGAGGCCTAAGTATTACCACTGTGAGAAGGTGGTGAAAAGCATCTCAGATAATCAGGTGTCACAAGTGAAAGCAGACAAAATCTCCAAGGCAAGCAGGAGTAAATTCCAACCATTTTAAGCATAGACAAATATAAAACTTGGCATTGAGGCTGTAAACATGCTAAAAAGTCAGTCTGCTGTTTATAGTGAGTGACTTCTGATTTTTTGTAATTGAGTTTGAGGCATTAGCCTCAGATACTAAAAGTGAGGTTGTGACGTCCACCTGGAAAGTAAGAGAAGTCAGGTAAGAGCTTCTCTTAAGGACTGAACTTTCATTGACACGTCAGTGAATGTTCCGAAGTGTTTCTCATTTAGGTACAATATGATGTGTTTACAGGTGAATGAGAAGGAATTGTTAGTAAAGTTAAGTATTTTTTTAAATAAGAAAGTGCAAGTTACTGAATCTGTGTAAGAAAGTAATAAATGTAATCAGTGGGTGTGGAGCAGTTCAGTCCAAAGTGCTTTCATAGCACCAAAGGTTGTAAGTTAATCTCATTTGTGACTGACACTGCAGGCAGGTACCTAAAGTACAGCGACAAGGTCATGAAACACGAGGAGCATCTCTCCACTGAATCATGCCTTGCCCTGCAGGTAATCCCACCGAGAGCAGTGGGCACAGACTCCTGCAGGAGCAAGGTTAGGGTGGAAGAACTGAGACCCCAGTACGCACCATTCTGTCATCAGAGATTGGCATGCAACTGCTAGTGACACTGGTGGTTGGTGTTGGTTGTGTACATGTTGCAAAATGTCCTATTCTGACTCGGACTCTGCACCTCTGAAAAGCACTCATCTCTGATTTAACAGGCAGCATGATCTATCCTTTAAGGAGATACAGGCTCTGCTGACTCCAATGAAAGCTGCAGTTCTTGAAAGAAGCAGAGCTGGGCTCTTGGTGTTGAGAGACATGAGCTATTGCAGTGTGTAAAACTGGCAGATTCCTCATAAAATGCATGTGCATGTAACAGAGTTAACCTTGGGTGATAACTGGTAAAAGAGGGTGAAAGTATAATAAAATGTCGGTCTCTAGTGTAGGTATTTACACAGTATTGACATTGTTAGCTGTGCTTAGGGATTTATGTCAAGTGTTACTGCGTTGTCATAAAACAATAAAGTACTTCTGTGGAGGGCTTAGGGCAAAGGGGAGGCAGAGAAGTCTCACTATATAAGGCCCTCCTCCAGCACCCGTGGTAATCCATGGGAATGTTTCCATAGCTGTTGGTAGGAACTGTATGGAGGCCTGCTCAGGGAGGGCAAGCAGAAGCAGCACATTTGCTATGTTTAGAGCAGGTAACTAGTGATTTTGTCTCAGGGAGGATATTGCCACCACCAGAAGCCAAATGCAGCTGAGAAGTCCACCTTGCAATCAGTAGAGAGAGCTGAGGGTTCCTCTTGGGAGCAAGGATAATATCTGATTTGTCCTCTGGTGTTTCATAGAAATGCTGACAAGGACCCATAAAAGCTGAGAGATGACATTAAGAAAATTACTGTGCTCAGGGTGGCCATGAGGTGAAAAGGGCAAGAGTCCAGTGTCCCAGGGTTTCTGCACAGCGTCCCCTGGACTCGGCACACTTTCAGCTCTAGGCTGTTGCAGCTCCACTTCTCACATTTGGCTCACAGTAGGCTTCCCCTCAACATTTTGGCTGCAGGACCAGACTTTGCAGCTGAACTCAGTGTTTATATGTAGTGGACCAAACTGAAATGCCAGTCCCAATCAGTCAGAGCACCAGGGAGCTTAGATCCAGGCACAGTGCCTGCCTCTCCATGGGTCTACGGCTCCAGTTTGCCTTCCCTGCTCATTGTCTCTGCTCTTCATGAGGTTATGGCAAGATTTGTTCTCCAAGCCATGCTGATACATGGGACCTGTTAGTCTTGCTGCAGAAAAGTATTGCTCTTCCAGCAGTGGTTGTTCCTATGTAGTTGTTTCCTGGTTAGATGCCACTGCAGGGGAAGGTGTTTTTCTGCTTCTTTCCAGATGCAGGAGGTAATTGTTTTCTATCAAAGCATTTAGCAGAAGTGTTCTTCCCCCATAGCAGTCCCACAGCTGTCCTGTGAGGGCTGGGAGAGTTGCCTGCTTCCTGACCCTGCTCTGGACAATGCTTCTCAAAAATCAGCCAGATTCAAAAAAAAGAAGCATCCTTTGAGAAGGGACAGAGCCCTTCATAAACCTGAGTTTGCTGCCAGCCTGGCTTGCCTTGCTTTCCAGAGTGCTTCACACCTGCTGGTCTTCACTGCTCTCTGAGGGAGCTGATAATAGGGGCTGTTTGGAAAGCAGGTGGCTTCATGCATCTGACCCCAACTCTGTCTCTCAACTATCTGAATTAATTTTGGGCCTAGGCAACTGGATGAGCTTTCCATACTTCTTTCTCAGAAACATTGCCCATGCTATTTCCTGTCACAGATTTTATCTTAAAAACTAACGAGTAGAGCTGAAATCTGGTCCTTACTGGTCAGATACATCAGCCTCCATACTCCAGGGCTAACTTCACACTGGGGCTGATCTTGGAGTCCATGGGCTTACTCCAGCCAAATGAATCTCTGTGTGAGACAGGTTGGGTCCTTCCCTCTGAGTCCTGGGAGGTGTCACAGTGGCAATAAACAGCCTCAGACCCATGGCACCTGATGTCCCTTTCACTCCTCCAGTCCTCAGCTCAGCTGGTGCCAAAGATATGGCCCAGGTGTGTTCCCCTACTCCCAACAGCACTGCAGGCTCCTGCTCCACAGGACCACCACCTACCCCAGCAGAGTGCTGCAGGACACCCTATCCTTGCATCCCACTGTCCTTGTGCAAAAAAAGAAAAAAAAAAAAAGGATTTTAAGCTCAGTTCAGTAAGAGGTGAGCACTCTCTCACATGTGTACCCAGAGGGCTGCAGCACCAGCATCCCTTTGGCTTTGTGTGTGATCTTTTCCCATGAATATCTCAGTGGTGTCCTCATCACATGAGCTCTTCAGCCTCTGGGATGGTGAGACAGCCTAGGAGATTGAGGTGACCCTTTTAGTTTGCACATCTCTTGCTCCGCATAGCCACCCGTTAAAATTACGCGCTTTATCCTTCTCTGTAGGAATTTTGGGGGTTTGTGGGGGGGGGAACTTGGAGCAAACTGCTTGGGACTGGCAAGGACTCGGAGCAGAGCGTGTCTCTCGCTCCTCACACTCCTTCTCTTCTTTTTATTGACCCGCCTCACTGATTGGAAAAGCCCCATGCCCCCCCCAGGGCCCCCTCTTCCTCCCCAGCCGCACAATTGTCACCGCCAATTAGTGCATTGTTAGGGCACACAATGGTGCTGTGGCCACTGGAATGGGCTGCTTTTGTGCGGCTCCAGTCGGCCGTAGGGGCAGTCAAGATTCATTTAGGGCCTTACACAACATGGACAGAAAATACTATCAGAAAAGCAAAAGAGGGAAAGAAAAAGGGAGAGGGAGAGAGAGAGGTAGCAAGGGGGGGGGGGGGGGGGGGGGGGGGGGGCGGGCGAGGTCTGCTATTCAGGAGTTAGCCCAGCCGCATGAAAGGCCCAAGAAGCAGTGCCACATTGAAGACGCTCCTAGGAACACAAAAAGCAACC
>NW_010192922.1:0-9378 GCF_000695765.1 Mesitornis unicolor | reverse complement strand
CTCCAGTGAATTGTTCCTGCGCTTTCTGCCACCCCTGCCCCTTCCCCCTTCCCTCCGGATCCGGCCGGGAGGGGAGCGGTTCGGGGATGGGAATTGGCAGCCCTCCTTTACCCACCACGCTCTGGGGAGGCCCCATCCCGCTCTTCTTTGTGGCAGGTAAATTGGATTTCATTCTCTAAAGCTCGTAGCCAATTACAGGAGGTACTTCGCAGGCAGAGCAAGGCACAGGGGTATGGTTTTGGGATCAGCGCTGTGCCTGTGTCAAGGACCTTTAAAGCAGCCTTGTCCCTTTTTGCAGCCTGGCATGACACACCTTGTGGCTGTGTTTGTCCATGGCCTGTTCCTCTTTTCCCAGCAGAAATTGGATTTCATTCTCTAAAGCTCGTAGCCAATTACAGGAGGTACTTCGCAGGCAGAGCAAGGCACAGGGGTATGGTTTTGGGATCAGCGCTGTGCCTGTGTCAAGGACCTTTAAAGCAGCCTTGTCCCTTTTTGCAGCCTGGCATGACACACCTTGTGGCTGTGTTTGTCCATGGCCTGTTCCTCTTTTCCCAGCAGTGCCTTAGAGGTCACTGCTGCTGTTCTCTTCTGCTTCCGTTGTTTCCCTCTTTGCTCATAAAATAATCACCTGCACAGGTTTTTACAGTCTATTTAGGGAAAGGCCTGATAGCAACCCTGTCAGCTTAGTAGTTGCAAGGTATCTGCTCAGGCTGAAGACCAAACCTTACCCTCCCTTCTCCATGAAAGTTACACAGCACCTGCATCCAGCCCCTTCCCCTTGCTTCTATGCCAACTGTCAGTCATGCTAAGGCCTTCATTGGTACACACAGAGTTTGTTAAAGCACATTTTGGTCCAGCACAGCTTGGGCTTGTCTTGGGTGACTGCATTAGTGTGCATCCATCTCAGTATGTTTAATGTCTACTTCTGTAGATATCAGCTTGTTGCTGTTATCAGTCTCAGCTCGTCTCCTGAACTGCTTGTACTAGCTTTAGTCAGGAGCTTACGTTCCCAGTGAAGTTAGCTGTGTCTCAGGAAAATGCAAAGTTAAGAGGTCTGTAAGGCAGGTTTGATCTCACATAAATGTGCTTAAGTATTGAGGAGAAATTCAGGGCATCTTAGCCCACATAGAAAGTACACAGAGAGACAGAATTATGAGTCATTCCTTTTGTGTTGTCAGGGAATCTAAATAAAATCTATGGAAGCAAGCTACAGGGCCTGGTGGTTAGTTGGCTCTTCTCAGGTTATTGATGTGCATTTTGGCTATCCTTGGGTACAGAGGCGCTGAAGCAGGTGCTGATCTCAAGCACAACCACACACAGCCCCACCATCTTAAACTGGGCTCTTGTGGCTTCAGCTGAGTATAAATAGACCAGACACCAACTGACCAAAGTTAGTAGTCTCTGCTGGAAACATTTCCAGACTGCAGCACGTGAAAGCAATACACGCACACACACACACACACACACACGTACAGTTCTGGACCCCTGTGTCCCTTTGGGTAGAGACTGAAAATACCTCTTCATTTCCTCTGTTAGTTAGAGGTACAACAGTCTCCTCTCTCTAAGATACCCAAGCAAGCTTAGGAAACGCAGTTGCTGTTCCAGTACTAGTCTTTTCCTACAACGTAGAAGCCACAGCCATTCTGTAAGTCTATACAAAACAGGTTTGATTGTATTAGAACAGTGAAAATGGGATTCGCAACCAAGACTTTTGGTCCGTCTAAAATCCCATCACGAGTTTCACACGAGGCTGAGGGCAGCACAGCGAGCATCAAGGACTCGGCTGGCATTGCTGGGATGGCTCCCGCAATGCAAACATGATCAGGGAGCTCAGAGTGTACGTGTCTCACAGATAGAGCTGGTTGAAGGCACTGTCTCACCAGCCACAACACGTCCTCTCTCTGCTAATTAGCAACATCCCTGGCAGTCTCAGCTGAAAGGATTACTCTGTCTTCTCACCTTGCCCTCTCCCTTCCTCCCCAAGAAAGGGATGTTTAGTCCTGTAGGGATGCAGCCTGGCCAGCCCAGGTAAGGAATTGCCCTCATTCCCCTCCAGACTGCCCCTTTCCCAGAAGGGGATTTTGTCCCCAGGACAGTCAGTCTGGCCCTGACTGAGGGGATGCACAGGCTCGCATCCCTGCAGTGTGGCACTGGAGGTTGTCAGCCTGATATGCTCTGCTGGAACAGAAACAGAGAGCAGCGTCTCTGCAGCAGGAGTCAGAATGGTCATTTTCCAGCTCAAGACTGAAGGGTTGATTGCTCAGCTCTATGAGGCCGTAAGGGCAAATCACAAAATTTTTCTGTCTGGAAAAGCAGGGAGAATTAACTGTTCTTTCTCCCATTTTTTGTGTTCCTTGGTTGCTCAGCCTGAGAGCTGCAGGTGCATTCGGCACCCAGCACAGTGAGGGGTAAATAATGAAGTCGTGTGGTGGAAGCTTGCAAAGTAATTTCTCCTGGTGCACCCAGTGGAGTCCTGTCTGCCTTGTGATGGTGTCACGGCTGGGGTCTGGCAGAGCCAGCCTATGGGAGGCATGGAGAAGGGCTCAGCTGCTCCCTTGTCCCAAATAGTGGAACAGTAAATTTCACCAGCATAAGGGAAATACACACAGAAAATTAATTCTGCTGCAGCTGGACAGACTTCTCTGAGCAAAAAGCTGAACTAAGCTACTCCACCATTGTCGTGCTGTAAGGAGGGTGCTGGCCTGTGTGAACCCCATCTTTGCACTGAGTGTGCTACCTTTTTTGTCAGTTTGTTGTTTTTATAAAATCAGTTTAATTGTATCAGTTTGGTAGAAAGAGCCTGTAGGAGGCCTGCACAACCTGGTCATCAAAGATTTGTGGCAACCCTGTGCTAGCACTTGTGGAGGGATTGAAAACATTTTGTAGCACTTTCTTGCATTGCTAGGACATATCCCAAGCAGCGTAACATCACTGTGTGCTTGATGGTGCTGCACGTTGCAGTGACGTACAGGATTTAGAGAGTGGATTCTTTCTTTTGCCCAGCAAATCTCTTGATGTGCTCCAGTTCTGTAACACTAGTCCCTGCTAAGGCTGTTGCTATTTAAGATTGAGCCCTGTGGGTCACTTGCATGTGTTAATTCTTCTAACTAATGCCTGAATGTGAAGGTTGCCACCAACATCCTTTCCAAAAGCACTTTGACCTGTGTGTTACATTATCCCATGAATGACTTGCAGAAGGAAGCAATCAAAACATGCATAGTTCCAACGAGTGCTAATTGCCTTTTCATCTGTTTCTGTCTCTTTTTACTTGTGTCCAATAAATGTTGTTTGCGCAAGGATTTAAATCTGTATTTCAACATGATTTCTTTCATTCGATGTGAATGGCATGACTCACTAAGCCTTAGCTCCAAATATTCCTTCGGCCCCATGTCAAGCACTTCAATGATGTCAAAAGCAGATATGGAGAATCTGAAGTGCCTGGTCTCAGCAAGAATGCCAGAAAGGTCTGGAAGAGGACATTGTTTCAGGAGGTCTTTGGCCTTGATACTTACTGGTTCATGAAAACCTGAAAACACGGCACGTGTGTATTGCACATGAACTTTCTCCTTCTGGGGTACTATAGATGAGTACACATACAGAATAAAGCTTTCAAATGTCTGATTTTTGATTGCTTCTGATCTTGAGTGGGCAATGTGGCATGCTTTATAGGAGCCAAATTACCAGAGGACAGGTCTGTAAATAAAGATTAACCTTTAAGGTTGCCTCAAGAGGGTCCAGAATCACTGCATCTGGAAAATGTTGATCACAGCACCTTGAGAGGTTAGTGAAGAAATGCAGTCAAAGAAGCTCATGTGTTTGAAACCTATTTTGATTGTATGAAACTTTGTCTTTTCAGGAAAGGCCAGACTGAAATGGAACTATTCTGAATGCAGTCTGAAGTTGCTCTTAACAGCAACAGTTGTTATCATGTATTTTTCACCAATTCATAGAATTTTAAGGCCAGGAGAGACCACCCCTAAGCACAGATGTTCATACTGATAGCAGTTTCTCTGTAAAGGGCCAGTTCAGCAGAGACAAGAAGTTTCTTGGAAACATTTCTATTTTGTCTGACCAACTTTCTCTGAAAGCCAGGCAGGACCTAAGGGACGAGGGCTCACTGGGCTGATTCCTGGCCAAAGACTGCCCAGTTTCCCAGCAAGCTCCTGGCACCCCAGGATTTCCATGTCCTGTCCTCCCAAGGCCTCCCTGGGCAGGGGGCTTCTAGACTTCTCCATGTTGCCACAGGAAACCTCCTGGCTTTTCCTGATGCTGCAGGATTTCTCAGAAGTACGGGCAGCTTGCCCTGTTTGGCACAAACTGATGTGTTTTACATTGTTTTTTAATGTTGGAATTTTCCACAAAACAGAAATTGCAAGTTTCAGCCAGCTTCAGTCCAGGCTGCTAGAGTGTTTTCTCCAGAGGATCTTGTACATTGGCCATTACAAACTTGTGTCCTAATTCCGAAGTATTTCCTACAGCATTTTCGGCCAGAGGTTCCTCTAACCTGTCTGTCTGGATTAGAAAACTGCTCAGTACTTTTGTCCCTGGAAAGGAAGTACTGCAACTGTAACAGATATTATTTACATTTCAGTATAAAACAAGCAAATATAGACAAGTTCCCAAAAGTTGTGGCCTGAGACGGGGCAGGGAAAGCATTGTGCCAAAGCTGAGCTGCTTTGAGCAGTTTCACCCTGAAGGTCTCTCACAGCAAAGGAGAAGGCAGAAAAAGGAAATACCTATTTAGAGATGGCATTGATCAAAACAACACTAGTCTGAAGATAAAGCAAGCAGTAATTAGTCTATATTAGTATTATTAATTAATTAACTCATAATTTGATAGCTCCCAAGTATGAGTTGGTGTTTTGTTTTACTCATGCGGTCAGAGTCAAACCCAGTGTAAGCCAGTGAGCCCAGTGCTGATCCTTGCTGGCTGGTGAAGCCATGCACCTTCACGCCTACCGAGGAGCCTGGCCAGGGGTTGGGCTTCTCAAATCTGCACCAATGTTCAGAAACCAACACTTACATTTTTGCATGCCAGCCCCTCAGTAGGCTACAGGGAAGTGGTGATGGTACCACCTCACACGCACATAGAGGGTTAGATGTGCCATGGTGGAAACCACAGCTTTGTGGCTGTTAAGCTCATCTTTGCTGGACATTCAGGTCAGACGGGGCAAAACTCACGTGGTTCATGAGAAGTGCCCTGCTCTCTCAGCTGGGAAGTGGTCTGAGCTGCTCAGACCACTAGAGACAGGAGCACTGGCCCCTTGGTCAAGAAAAAAATAATCTCAGAGTTCATGCTTCAAGGTTGCTCATTTGGCAGCTTTCCTGAGAGCTGAACTCACTTACAGCTATGAGCATGCAAACGTATGTGCAGTACAATGCCCTGCTTGGAAATCCCAGTGGAACAAAGTATTTAACCCTGAAAAATTCTTGGAGTAACTTCTTTGCAATGTATAGAGCAGCAAGCATTTCAGAAACAATCTAACTGTGTATTTAAACAGTCATTACTGCCTTCTGGGTAAATAACACATGTTTTTAAAATGGTCTCTATACACAATAGATGCTAACACAATAAATCCTAATTGCTCTGAAGGACCCATTAGGCTCTATCAGGTCAACATGTGGTGGAAGTTTTTTTTCTTGAAAGTCACTCACCCTGTTGTTACATAAACCACAATTTGAAAGTCCATAAATAAGTATTTGCCCAATGAAGAGTGAGGGCTTTGCCAGGGCCATACCAATTTATCATGTCAACTTCACTATGGGGATTGTTTTCTTTTCAAGGGCCAATCAAAAAAAAAAAAAAGGCAGGACAACTTGATGTGTTTCAAAAACTACGTATCTGAAAAGTTTCAGGCTGCAATATGCCCCTGAGAAAATCAAACGTCAAGTTCACTGCCTCCTCCTGATCCGCATTGTATGACTCACAGCAAGGAGATTCAAAGATCAGCCATGGCCGTGGTGCTGGTGGCCTGGCTGTGGCATGGCAGGGACCCTTCCTCGCCCCCACCGACTCAGCCCTGATCCTGCCTCTGTCTTCTGGCGTGCTGCGGTGATGGCAGCTGAGGACTGCGACACCCCCTTGGTTGTGCAAACCATAACTCGTAGAACAGAGTCCCAGCCCCTGGGAAGACCGTTGGAAACTAATTACGTACTTTTAATGTATATGTACAAATATTGTTAAGTAATAATTGGTGAGCCTGGCAAGATAAGCTTCATATGAAGCCACTTTTGCTGATTTTACTTTAAGTAAAGTGGTGGGATTTTAAACTGCAGCACTTGTGTCAGGTGTTGCTGAAGTCCGTGTGTCTGTTAGAAATCAGATTTTGCATTAATTCACTCAAAAGTTGTCTAGTTCCCTGGAGCTTTTTGAATGTGAATACAGCTTGGCATGGTTTTGTTTTCCTGCAATGTATTAAGGTGTGTAATCGTACGGGCACGTATGAAACCACCCCGTATTGATGTAGGGTAGGATTTTCAAGGGTATTTCAACAAGACACCCATAGTGAAAAGCTTTCAACTGATTTAAATCTGAATTCCTGTCCCCAGCCCAGAGCTTTTAAGTCATTCATGAGAAGATGTTTGCCCCTGCTGCTGTTGCACTTTGGTAGGATTCAGGTGCCAGGGTCCCTCTGCAAATGGCAGCGGTGATTCCCCTTCTGCTCTGCCTGCGAAGGGCTGAGAGCTGCCCTGTCTCCCCACCTGCCACGGCCGTCCTGCCTGCGGGGCAGCAAAGATCTCGGTCTCTTATTTAGGAGCCCCACTCCGGGTCCAGTTACGTGAGGTCAGTCTTGGTGACGGGGTTCGCAGTGCTGGCAGCCTGTGGCCTTGCAGCTCTCAGATGGGGACACAGATGATGCCAAACGTGATGGCTGGCTGTCCCCGCGGCAGGCAGTAAGGCACAGCCTTGCCAGTCCCGTGCTGCTGCAAATCGTCCCGTGGTCCCCAGCACCCCATCGCTCCAGCGGGTCATTATCAGGGGTCACTGCTAATTTGAGCAGCGCCTGAGCTAGCGCAGGCTCCAGCTGTGGTGACTGGCAGGCTGCCCACCAGCACCAGCAGCCTGCAGTCACCTGCGCTGGGCCCCCACCACCCCCTTCCAGGAGCCAGAGACTTGTCAGCAGTGCAGGAAAAACCAGGATTTGCTGCTCCAAGCAAGAAGAGTCGGGGTCAGGGCCAGGGCTGGCTCACTGGTCCTACAAGAGGGACAGGAGGTTCCAGCCCTTCTTTGGTACAGGCAAAGCCAAGAGCAAGATCACAGCTCCCCAGCTCCGTCCCTGCCCAGAGACTGGACTGAAAAGCTCTTGGCAAAAGTCTGCTGCATTATCTAACAAGGGCAAGGCAACAGCGAGTCTTTACAAAGGAAGCTCACTTAGTCCTTTTCTGAAGTCTTTCAAAAGTCACAGTAACCTTCACAAAGGCAGTTTGGCCAGGTAAACAGCGTAGGCTGACAATGCAGCACCAAAAGAATCAAATACAGAAATACTTACCGCTTTTTTACCTTCTCCTCCCACCAGGAACCAGTGCATCCCAGCTGAAAATGCCTCGGCAGGTGGAAGGTATGTCCATGAGGACATGTATATTGTCAGCCCGTGCCCGTATCCCCTTGACTGGAGTCATGAGCAGGGCCTAGCTGAACTTCCAAGTGACCTGTCTAGCATGGTAGAGCTTCATGAACACCTCTGCACACGGATTAAAGTGATTTCCTATGTAGAGTTTTTAACAACAGCAGCAAGTTCTTAGGGGTGGGAAACACTTCATTTTTTTGTCTCCAGGGTTTGGCATGGCAGGATTTGTGCAGGCACAGCTTTTGTCACTAATAGTGCTGTGGGCAAGTAAAGCACTGTACTCTCATGCTGCACTGTGGAGTTGAATAACAAGCCTATCAACTGTACTTGCACTTACACCATATTTAATCCTGTTCTGGTTGCTCTGCTACATATTCATAAGAAACAAAAAGGCAGCAGAAGCGCAGAGCAAGCCAACAGATGTCTACCTGGCTCTTAATTGGATTTTATGTGTCCCCAGTGTAGCAAATGCAGCATTATTTACAGCCAGGCTCTAAGAATTAGATACATCTGGAGGAGTGGCAAAACCTGAAGCAGGCTACAAGAGTTGATAGATGAACTGAAATGAAGAAATGCCTCATTTTCCCCTTCTTACCTTCTCCCTTCCCACCTATGTACCAGTTCCCCATTGTGTATAAAAATTATAAAAATTAAAAAATACCAGAAAAAAAAAAATCTGCTCTTGTGGAGCTTTATCAGCATCTTCTAATTGTACAGCAATGATGATAATAAAAAGGCTGCCCTCTGCTCTCAGCTATAATTTGGATAACTAACTGAGAGCCATAATGAAACTGCCTGTGATTGCTTTCTGCTGGGCTGCTAGTTCACAGGGAGAATTATAGTCATAACTTTTAAGTTATGACTCCTGGTACAGGGATATGCCACTGTGTTGCAGAGAAACGTGTGACTTGTCATTCTCTTCCGTGTACCTTTCACACAGGAAAAACTTAAAGTGTAGAGCAAAGGGGTATATGGACTTGAGCTGTGTTTTGCCTTTTTAAAAAAAAAAGTTGTTTATCATCGAGGTTGACAATGCCAAATGATATGCACGCCTGGGCTGGGTGCACTTGTAGACACAGAGGGTTTAGAGGTGGTAACAAGGTCTCTGGCTTTAAAATCCCTGGGGACTTTGGTGTGAGGTAGCAGCAGCCACAAGAGCCGCTGGCTGCAGAGCAATAGGGAAGCCAGATTGGACCTGTGGGAGGAAGGCAGGAGCTAAGCCACGCTTTGAGTTTTTGCTTTCTGGGCTTTGGATGCAGATGGGACTATTTTGGGTGCATGAGATTTTGGGTGCTGGCATTACCCAGCACTGGACTGAATGTGAGCTGTCTCTATGATGTGCTGTGGGTATGTGGGACTGGAGGTTTTAAGCAGAACCAGATGTGGTGATGGATATGGGTACTTTGGTCGAAATTGCCCTTCCAAATCCACTGAGGGGGAATGAAGAGCCTTTGTGCAAGGGCTTGGGACCAGCTTTCCTCCTTGGCCAGAATAAGTGTGCTGCCACAGCAGGTACAGTCTGTGACCCCCATATCTGGCTTCTGAAGCCAGTCTGTTCTCCTGCGTGCCCTGGATGGGCTGTGGGCTTTCAGGAGCAGTGGAAGCTGCTGAAAAACGGGCTGGTAACTTAGATGTTTGGTAGCGCACAAATGCCTTACGTTGGGCAGCTGAGTGTGATGGCAGAGCCTGTGGTTCCCAGAGCCTGGGAAGGGACCTCAGCCCCGGGCATGGTCCCTCGAAAGCGCCGGCTTCGTTCATCCGCACGGCACCCCAACGCCTGCCTGGGAGGGAGAAAAGCGGTTCGTTAAAC
>NW_010192921.1:0-3408 GCF_000695765.1 Mesitornis unicolor | reverse complement strand
GGGGTTAATGGTAAGTAATGGTGAGGTTGTAAGCAGCATATAGGGCCCTTCTGATCGCCTTGATAGTTGGATAGAGATAATCAAAGTACCAACTGAATGACTGCACTTCGGCTTTCTGAAAGAGTCAAAAAACTCCATATACTACAAAATACAGTTATGAAATTATAAAGGCAAAGCTCAGCCTGAACAATCTGTTTTATAGAATTGGATTTATGGGTTCACTATTTATATAAGGGAAAAAAGAAGACAATTAAATACGAAACAGGCAATAGTTCTGTTCTTTTGCTGAAGCTTATTAGGTGCAGGCTCAGCATCCCATAGACTTGCATCTGGTATTCTGTCTTGCTTAAAAATGGTGGAGCTGGTCAGTATAGAAGCTTTGGAGGTAACAAATCCCTTAAAAACATATTACCCTTAGAGGAAGCAAAAACAATTGTATCATTTCATTTCTGAGCACAGCACTAGAGCCATTGAAACCTACCTTTCACAAATGCCTGTGGTGTCTCCAAGATCAGAGCCTCCTGACCCCCCAGCTAAATAAGAAATCGACTGAACAACGGTTTGCGACTCCACGTTTTAATGTTGAGGTCTCCAATTTAGTTAATGTGGAGAGGACTACATCGTAGTGTTTGGCTTAAATGTATCATGCTGAAACCACTCCAGCGTGGAGCCTTTGCTCACATCAGAAGCTCACACCACAGGTGTTTAAAAGATACTGAGAAAACGTATTCCTTCTGTCTGACAGAATGAGCTGCATTTGCTCTTCCAGCTCATTGGAAGAAGTGATTCAGAGAGAGCCCATTTACTCTGAAATTTTCAGGAGGCTCAGGAAACACCTTGGAAGTGACGCAGTTACCAAGTTTGCTGCTGGGAGCTTTTCTCTCTACGTTGGACAATAAACCACCTCTAATTATGGAGTACAGGTTGCAGAGCCTCAGCCATATGCAGAGAACCTTTGTTGGTCTTCAGCAGAGCATCGAAAACTCTCCTCTCTAATCTTCCTGCCCCAAATACACAAATGCACTGCCTCTGAATGTTCTGATTTACTCAAGTTCTTTTATGCTGTCAAAATTCATAGAGTTATAATCTTTTCTTACAGGTTATGGAATATGATATACGGTGGTGGGAGGGATGCTTTTCACACTTCCCTGTGAGGTCACTCCAGCCAATCTCTGTGACACTCTTAAATTTCAGAATAAGGAATTTGTGTCCAATTGACTTCAAACTGGAGAATTAGAATGACTAATTTACTTCAAGGATGCAAACTGCAGTTTTCTGTATCTCCTTTCAACCACTCTTATAACACAAAATCACCCCCCTCTGATTAATTACCATATATCAATCCTTGCTATATCTTTAAGTAAAAAACTGCACTGTTTGCTTTAGGGTCTGGCTGAAGTCCAGGGCAAATGCATCAGTGCATAAGAGTGAACCAACTTCTAATCAGTAACTGTCTTCATCTGTTGAGCAATTAAGTTAAACAAGGAATTTCACTGCACAGATAAATGCTCTCATTCATTCTCCTGCATTTCCCTGTCTTATTCATAAGTAATGAGCAGTGTTAACACAATTCCTCTGTCAGGATGTCTCAACAATTATTTGTTTTTAAGATAAACAAAACAAAGCAAAACAGACAATCTTGTCCAAATCAGGGCTCATTGATTTCCTAACAATATTTGTATAACAAGTAATTATTTCCTTCAAATATCACCTATGGAGCTACACAGCTACAGCTTATCAAAATACAAGACATCAATTGATTATGTAGAGGTAGCTTTTAAATAGAATAATTTGATCCAAACATAGTTTCCTTTTGTACACAGAATATTGTAATGTTTTGATTACATAAAAGGAAAACACTGTTTACAATGCAGTTAGTTAGATACTGGAACAGTTTGTCCAGAGAAGTTGTGGGTGTCCCCGTATTGGCCATGTTCAGAAACAGGCTGCATGGGGGGACAGGTTGCATGGGCCTTTGAGCAACCTCATCTTGTGAAAGATGTCAGTGTCTATGGCAGGGGGGTTGAACTGGGTGATCTTTAAAGGTCACTTCCAACCCAGGCCATTTTATGATGCAGTGATTCTATAACAACCTGATATGGTTTTTGGTGTTACCTTGATGATCTATGAAAAATTAAAAATTAAAAATGAAGTAATGACAGTTTCTCATTATAGAAGATTATATAATTCAGAGATACAATTACACTGTCCCAGAAACTTCCTCCTTTTCTCCCCTTGATATTGTTCCTCTAGCTAAGGCAGGTTCACACCCTTCAGAAAAGCAATTGGATATCTCTTTAGGGACAAATCTATGCTGAGATATAGTGTACTTTCACCACAGACTAATTTCTCTGTAAGCACCCTGAGTGAAAACAGACAGGGCTCCCACATTAAATATTTAACAAGTCACACTGAAATAATGGCTCTGTGCATGTCTCCTTCATAGCTAAGTTCCAACTGTTTCCTAAGAGGTAAATGAATGTCAGAAAGTAAAGGGAACTTCAGACTTTAGAACAGATGTATACATATAATTTATCCCTGAATTTACACTTCCTTTTAGAATGTTCAATGCCTCAGATGATGCAAAATTTTCCCTTTTTACACAAAAATTGGGGATTCTTCTCCTCCCTCACCACAAAACTGAGGAGTGTTGATACTGGGAAAAAGTTATCTGATGGCAATTGGCAGAACACATTCACAATAATCTTCCAGTCTATTGAGTTCCTGACCTGGCAATTATTTGCAATAACTACTGTGAACAGTTGTTGTACTGAACAATTACCTCAGAAACTTGCCTATTTGCTTTTTGAAACTATGACACTTCTTGTCATAAGCAATGGGCTAGTGGCAATGCATCTCAGAGCCAAATGACACAATATGTGCAAATTGTTTCCTAATTCTGCTGCCAAATAATAATTTAATGTTCCTTTATTTCTGTTTAGACATTAAGGCATAGTTTTTACAGTTTTTCTATAATTTTTATGAGTGTCATGGACTTCTACCATTTCTTGCTTTATTAATCTCTCTTCCATGTTGAAGCAACCTAATAAATTTAACTGGTTTTTATTTTGTTTGATTTGGTTTTTTTCCACCATGGTTCTGTTCCTCTAAAAATTCTTGCAATCCTTTTGCATTCTCTTTATAGCTCCACCGTAACCTTCCTGAGATGTTGGGACAAGAACGGCATATGATGACCAAACTTGCATCACAGATTTATACAGTTGTCTAGTAATGTTTTCTCTTGCGTTCTCTGTTCCTTTCCAAAAATGTTTAATAGTCTTATTAACTATTTTTGACTGCTGCCTGGCATACTGCTACCAAGCAAAAAGCTGTTGCACTGACTTTTGACATTTCTGCTGTTTATTAACACTTCATTCAGAAATTGTACGTGCATAGCTAGAATTGTTT